>NC_141157.1:32579515-32879515 GCF_053477565.2 Lygodium microphyllum | reverse complement strand
GGCATAGTCTACTAGCTTTCTCTTGTAGGAGCTCTAGCCCAAGCTTAGCCCAAGTCTGCCATTAGACTTGTTGATTGTTAAGGTATGCCAACTCACTTGAGGCAATTGCTCCTTCTCACCTTGTGGGCAAAGAAATCCCTTAAAGATATTTTCAATTCTTTCCCAAGAGCTTCTAGTAAAGATATAGAGTTTATAAAAGTGATGACTATAGTGAGGATGGACTTCAAGATATCTAATTTTCTGCTAAAGGAGAGAGGCCTTTTGCATTGCTAGTTTTCCACCTTTCCTTCTACCTTAGCATAGAGCGAGTAGAATTATTGCCACATTGAGATCCCTATGCCCACATAACATCTCAGATACCTAAAATTTTCCCTATCTTAATTATCCTAAATCAATAACATAAGAGCCATTCCTAAGGTCCTTCATAGCTTAACAAAACAATATTTGTTTTAGGAGTGGTAATTTGCAAGGTTGAGGAGAGGAAACTCTCATGAACCTTGAGAAGGTTATCAAATAATTATTTCATTTCTTTGATCACAATATCATTGTGATTAACAAAAAGTTATGATATAAAGTGTTGCACCATTGGCATTAGGAGGCCTTTAATGACTCCATCACACACCTTACTATCAATTTTCTTCAACAAGAGGGGAGGAGTGATGAGTTTGAAGAGCAAGGATGATAGTGGCCCTACATAATGGATCTTTTGAGGTATGACCATTTACATTAAAGAAATTCGAGACATTAATGAACAAAGACCCAGATGTTCAAATGATGATTGGCCCAAATCTAAACACATGTAGTGTTGCAATGATGAATGACCAACAAATCCTATAATAGGACTTGTCAAGTTGCATATTGACAAAAAAAATCGATGTTAATGCCTTAGTGAGAACCTTATAGTATAGCATGGTAAGTGGCCTCCAATGGCCTAGTTTACATTTATCCACTAATTTGGGCACAAATTTAATTAGTAGTTGATTGAGTTCTTCTAGTGACATTCCATACTTTCTTATCCAATCAAGAAAATTGATGGAATCATCAATACACACCTTCTAGATCTATTGAAAGACCTCAAGGAGTAGTCCATCTATTATTGAGGACTTCCATATTTCATGGAGTTAAGCATGACTTTTAAGTCCTCTACACTATGAATGATTTTTCTAGAGGAATTCATTATTCAAGTGGAATTCTCTCTAAAACATCATGAAAGAAATCCTACAGCTTCCTTGATCCTGCACTGCATGTGGCAAACTATAGAAGGCAAATGTTGTAAAAAAAATTGCAGCAATCCTAGGATCATCCTTGATGCAATCACTTTCCTCATCCTCAATAAAGGCATTAATTTCCTTTTTGTGCTTCATCTTAAGAGCACTACAGAATAAATTGGTAAGGACATCTCCTAGCAATTTCCAATTTCCCTTGAGTTAGATCTTTGCCATTTGGATTTCTACTACTTCAAAAAGGATTCAATATCACATATCAAATCATGAAGAAAGAAACCATTAGGGAAAACATCAACAACTTGGAGTAGGCTCATTTGTAGTAGGAGACAAGTTTGTGAATCTTTCTCCAAGCCACAATTTGAGCCTTCCCATAAGCGTCTTCAAGGGTCTCCACAAAACTAACATCTTGTAGGAAAGAAGTATTGAATATAAATGGTGGTGGGCCATTCACGGTCTTACCAAAAAGTACCATCTTGAGCCAACATAGTAGATGATTGTGATCAAAGGATGTGACATCAATCAAGGTTCTAATCATGAAGCCTCCATTCATCCACCATGCAATTAGGCTCGCATAACCTCTATCAATGCAATTGGACCTCCACATACTCATTGTACGTTTGTCATGCCAATTGCAACCAACCCTTGTATCACTTTGAGACATGAGAGTCATGTGTCAAAGCTTATCTATGCGGGTTAAGTTGTCCCATGCCTCCTTCTCATACATCATCATGCACTTGTTGCTATCCAAGTGATCAATTTTTGGCACATATCATGATATAGTCCCCCATAAGTAGGTTTGGCTAGTCCCTTATTTTATCATTGATTTTACATCATTGCACAACCTAACTGTAGAAGTATTAGAAGCATATAGTGAAAGAAAAATAAGGGCATCTCCATCCACACGAAAATTGGATGCCACAACTCCCATCCCCCATCTTTCAACCAAGGAAGGGGTTGTAATCCTCTTTAGTAGGTAGCAAGTAGCAGAGTGCCTTTGCTCCTACAAAATGTGTCGAAGAAGACTTTTAAGCCATCATAAGGGACTTCTCTACTCAAAGGGTTCACTAAATATATAGCCTCTAAAGCATGCGCACTCATTGCCTATTTAAAAATATCCTTATTTGTGTATTTTCCTTAACAAAACATACCTCTTTTGTATTCAATTTCCAAATAAAACCCATTCATATGGCACCCTTTTATATGTAAAGAACGTGTAAAATATGTATTTTTGATAAGTAACCTTGAGCTTCTCTAACACCCTCTTCTAACCACTTCATCAATAGCTATATAGATATTACAATCCACAAGTCAAGTTCTTCATTTTTTAAAGAGAGACTTTTCCTCAACTCTTCTTCACCTTCCCCTTTTGTGGGCCATGCTTCAAGTCTACATTTTATATTTGCATGTCAAACTTTGAGGCATTACTATCCTCAGTTTTGGGAGGAGTCACTTTAGGATTTTGTTGGGTTGCATGTTGTTGTGCATCATTGCCATCTCCATTACTACTTGTAGCTCAAGGATTTTTACATTTTTCTGAAGGTAGATTCCAATTAGGTCAATTGTGGCCTTGTTAGGTTTCTCTTTCTTTACCATTGTATCCTCAATTCTTACTTGTTTGAGTGCTTGGGGTTGGAAGTCTTCCCAAGGAACAACCTCATAAAAGGCCCATTGTCCTTGCTATGGCTTGTTTAGTATCCTTGTTTCCCTTAACTTTGCGATTGATGCCTCTATGTCTTCTAACTTTCTTTCCAGTTATCTAATGGGCAAGGCCAACAATACCTCTCGATTCAACTCCTCTTCTCAAGTTAGCACACTCCTTGTGAGTGTCATCTCTTCTATCGGCATGATAGGTTTTTGACCATACATCAATTTTGCAGGCATATATCCTGTAATAGCACTATGAGTACGTAGAGCTCTCCCTTCCACTTGATTAGTCAAGTCTTCACGGGAAAGCACAAGATATCTCATTTGCCCAAGCGTCAGGAAGGATGATAAACACACATCCTTGCTATGGTAACAAGCATCAAGAAGGATGATTAACAAACTTCAATGAGCACTTCAAAGCCATGTGAGTCCATGAACTCAAGGAACTTGTACTTGTTAGGAGGATAATTTGTGAAATAAAAAAATATTAACTATTTATTGGTTTGGATAAGACTTGGTTACTAGAACAAGACACTAGTATGAGATCAACATATATTTGCTTAGCATGATCTAGCAAGAAGGTGACTTCCGTGATTCCATCATGGATGCCTTGCCTATGGCATTATGCTAAACTTGATTAGCCACTAGTTGTTTCTCAATGGCTGACATATCCACCTCATGTGCCTTAGTAACTTGTAGGTAGTCCATGCATGTCTACTCTGAACCTTGCTCAAATAATCACCAAATTTGATCCTTTTCCATTTGCCCCTTGGAAGCCCCACCTTGTATGCATATAAGTGGGCCACATGGCACACTTAATATTATTTAGTGGTATTTACTAAACATGTGCCGTAGTTTTACTAATAGGCACTTCTCAAACCTCCAATCTCCTTTGTTATATTTCTTCTTCTTCTTCACCACCTTCTATATTCAATGCTTGTTATTCAATTTCTTTTTATATTACCTATATTATATGTGACGTTTATGTCTACATTCACATCATAGTTCTTGTTCACATGATATGGAGGTGCACTTCTTGAGCAAGGGCTCCATGAACATTGCTACCCTCATTAGTCCTCCTAATATTGTGCACACATGGGGGATAAACCGTTTATTGTGATGTAACTAGTTTGTTGACGTGGTGCACAAAAGTTTCTATTGCTAGTTCAATAGGAGAGCCTTTGCTTATCATGTGGTTCTCCTATGTTAGTCCCAAATATACCTCAGCTTTTTCATAGTTTAGAGAATACAATAACATAATCAACTACATTGCTTCTATATTTATTCCCTTATTGGTTACGTTAACTTTATCCTTTGCTATGCTATTTTTTGCCTAAGCCACTATTTAACCATGATGGGGGGACATGTGTTCTCATCTTAAATGCTTCAATAGATTGTTAATCATGGATTTCTCAACAATGGTTTTGAGCTTCATATGTGAAGGATGATGGTTGCTTTACCACAACGCAACTTTCCTTAGCCACATTTGCGTGGTGTATAAGGTTTACAAAAAATATTTTTGGTAGCATATACAAAAAACTTAAATTCAAAGGTTTGAAGGGACTCTTGAGTTAAAGTATATGTATTTACCAATATTTTTATAACTAAAAATGTGAAGGATGATGGTTGCTTTACCACAGTGCAACTTTCTTTAGCCACATTTGCATGGTGTATAAGGTTCAATAACAATATTTTTGGTAGCATATACAAAAACCTTAAACTCAAAGGTCTGAAGGGACTCTTGAGTTAAAGCATATGTATTTGTCAATATTTTTAGAACTAAAAATTTTACAAACTTCAAGGCGTTAAACCCTCTTCGTTAAATTTTATAAACTTCAAGGTTTTAAAACCTTCTTCGTTAAATTTTGAAAGGTTTTTTGAAACCGTTGTAATAATTCATTTTACATGGAGCCGTGGTTCTTTATGAAGTAGTGGAGTCCCAAAATACTAGGAGGAATGATGCATCATGCATCTATGTAGGATGATTCTCTCTTCCACTCCTACTTGATGGGGGACACAATCAGCCCAAAATACTAGCCTGAGGGACGATGCATCATGCCTCTGTGTAGGATGATTCTCAACTCCACTCTTACTTGATGGGGAACACAAGCAGCCCAAAATACTAGCTTGAGGGATGATGCATCATGCCTTTATGTAGGATGATTCTCTCTTCCACTCCTACTTGATGGGGGACACAAGCAACCCAAAATACTAGCGTGAGGGATGATGCATCATGCCTCTAGGTAGGATGATTCTCAACTCCACTCTTACTTGATGGGGGACATAAGCAGCCCATAGGTAGGTTTCTATCAACGGAATTGTCTAGGTCTTGTCTAGGTCTTGTGGGACAGAGAGAGAGAGAGAGAGAGAGAGAGAGAGAGAGGAGACTGTGTGTGTGAGAGCCAGAACGTCACCTTCCTCTTTTCTATCATCATCATGGATGCAACTAATAAAGCAGTTCACACTCTCTCGCGCGCACAACACACACTGAGCTCTCTCTCTCTCTCTCTCTCTCCCATGAAACCAACCAGATCTTCCTTTTAAGTGAGCTTGACGGCGTCTTCACAGGCAGGCAGCCATGGATGCACTTGAGAAAGAAGATGCCTCCGAGCAGTCCCCCGCCCCCCCCCCTCTCTCTCTCTCTCTCAGAAGCACACATGCTTCCAAGCTTTGCATTTATACCGAATGATTGGCCTTGTCCCTGCCCCAAGCATCGCTCCAGCTTGCACTAATTACATTGTAGTCTCTAATAACTGAAGAGAGCCGACAGCTCTTCTGTCTTCACCGACCGCCACTGCAGATCAGGTCAGGTCAAACCCTTTGTACTGCGCGCGCACACACACACACTGTTACACACACGGTTGCAAGAGATATTGGCCTTTCCCCCCCTTGAGCTGCAGTGAATTCTCACACGACCCCCTTCTTGCTTTGTTCTGTGATGCAGGTTTTGATTGCCGGCGAATACTGTGCATGAGGAGAAGCATGGTGTAGAAGAGAGCTTAGGAGGCTTTCTTACATAGAAAGCAAAGAGTAGCTTGGAGTGGTCCTTAGCACACTCACACATGGATTAATCATCTGTCTCCTAGAACCAAGGAGGAACTCAAAGCTTGCTCACCTTAATCAACATTACTCTTCCTTCAAGCTTCCTCTCTCAAAGAGGCCAAGTATCCTCATCATCAGAGTTCACAAAGAGAGTAAGCACCCTTAGGGACCCATGACCTCATCATCAGCTTCTTCCTCCACCTCCTCTCCCCACATCATGCCAGATCTGATGATCCATGTAGATTCTCTCAAGCCAAGCCACTCTTGGAAGAACTCCCTATTCTTTTGGCGCAAATTTAAGAAGACAACCCCCCAACAAGAAGCAACAACCGCATCTCAATCACAACAACAACATCAACACAAGCACAGGCATATGAAGCAACCACATGCAACTTCTTCTTCTGCTACAACATCATCGAGGATGAGGACCAACAAACAAGAAGCAAGCATAATCAAAGGAATGCTTGCAACTTCACCTACTCATCCAAGGTCCAAGCAAGTTAAATCTGGCCCCATCTACACAAGTGATTACATTAGTACTTCAGCACTTTCTTTGCAGAGCCATGATGGCTATCCCTATAGAAGAGCACCCCACTCAGGCCCTCCAAGTGGATCTGTCACCCCCACCCATTACAAGCTTAGCTATCCAACCAACAAACTCAACACCTTGTCATCAAGTAAGGACATCTCGCAAACTTCTTGTTTCGACCATGAAATACCTTACTTCCAACTTCACCACTACAACCCATCTTCTAACTATCATGACATTGCCCCTAGAGTATCCACAAGCTCAAGGCTCCCCCTATACATTGTCTCATGATTGTGTACCCTCCACTTACACATCTTAGTGAATGATCAAGGTGATAGTGAACACAATACAAACTTGGATGACAAAAAGAGGTCAAGGTTAGCATCATGACTCACATAATTGCCCCAAGTTCAAATGGCTTATGAAGGGACCCTTGGTCTACTCATGTCAAGCTGTCTTACAAAATGGTCTTATTTCATTAGCTCAAATTTTGACTTCAATATCAAGGTGTCAAATTTCAAAATTTTAAGGTTTTTAAAGCAATTCCATTATATTAAAATTTTGAAGTGGTGTCTTCTTCAAGTTCATTCTCAACATTGTTTTTCAAATGTGATTGAACATGTACCCATGGTTGGACCTATTAATATAAATCATGGACCCGTCACATTGACAATTTTAAGATGTCCTTATCTTAACATGTCTCTATCATTATTAATTGTCTCTAGTACTTAAGTATTTTTGTGATCTCATCTCTCTTCTTGTATTTGACATCCAAGTAATTAGGAGCATACAAAAAGTTCTAAGTAAAACCTTCAACTTTAGTACACAGTTTTGCAAAGAAGGAAACTAGTCATGTATGTCTCTAGATTAACTTTTTAATGTGCTTAAGGTGAGAACTTCTTAAAGTTGTGAATCTCTAATAGAAAGCAATACACAATAAGAGTGAAGAGTGCATAGGTAAAGGTTCTAATTTATAAATGAATCAATGTATGGAACAAGCTAATGACTACATAAAGAGATAATTCTTATGTCAGAATTGTAAGTCTATTTGTGACAAGAAAAAAGGAATGCAAAATTAAAAAATGCACATTTTATCTAGAAGTATTCAAGAAATAATTGACTAATAATTTTAAGGGATAAGGCTCAAATATGGCAGCCATCTATAATTTTGATGTAGTTGAAGCGATTCATATGCACCCTAACGAATAAAACACATTATAACTTGATGTGGAAAATTTGGCACTAGAACACACAAGAAAGGGAACTTGGACGAAAATCTCTTATCAAGATTATCTTTGAAAGTGGCCTCTATCTAGGACAAAGGGACATCAAATTCATCTCTTCATCATGTTCTACTTTGAATCATAATGAATGGACATATCTCTTCGCTCCATGGCCTAGATTGCTTCCATTTTTTTGACTCATTTTGTATAAACCTTCTTTTGACATTGGTCTTGGGCAAAGCATACTTGATCCCTTACTAGCTAGAGTCATGTTTCTATGCACCTCTCCAATATGCAATCTTTTTTATCCACTTTCACTACAATGCAATGGAGGCACATTTATTTGTGCATCTGATAGCTTATCTAAAATCATAACCATTCAAAAAATATATTACATGCATTCAAACATGCCCACAAATGGTTATGCATGTATGCTATGAATGGATTTTTAAACATACCATAGAATCCTATATTTTGGAACATTTTCCTCATCGAATTTAGGCATTTCTAAAGGTAAGAGAAAAAACAAAAAACACACTATAAAACCCACCACACACACACACACACACACACACACACAAGTTGCACATCTGATCTTTCCAATATTCTCTTGAATATATTTCGCTATTTTCCTTCCTTATATAACATGGTGTTCATAACTCATGTGAGATATTATGAGGCTAGCCCATTATGCTAATATGTTTGCATTCTATTACGATGCCATTCAATAAAAATGAATCCTAAATCTATAGCATGCAAGAAAATATGTTTTATTTCAACTCATTAGAAATCAAAACCTAACTATTTTTGCATATTTTGGAGTTGACACATATGTATCACTCATATTGCATTACACAATACATGCGAGTGGCTATGTGATTGATGTGTCTTTAGTCTTAGCACTTGAATCAAAATGTTGCACTATACAAGCTTGACATCAAGACCATTGGACACATTCTTATTCCTTCAAGCATTTTAACCTATGAAGTGTATGGTTATTTCTTAGTTAGTCTACTTGCACACCACACAAATCTATGACTAGATATGATGAGAGAATGCACCTACTTATACTCACCACATTGTAGTCACTACATTGGCAAGCCATGTCCTCAATCCACACATGCACTCCTCTCTTGATCTTACTTCCATTGTTGCCCTGCATGAGAGGAGATGCCAATGAAGAGCTCCAAGAAATGAAGAGGAGAAGAAAGTTTCATGAACCACATCCCTCATTCCCTCAAACTCTCAACTCATGCACTTTTGCTGATGTTGCAACTTACAAAAGGGATGGGATAGAGAAGGAGGGGAAATATGCAATGAGCTTCTCATTTCCATGTCTCTCACTCCACATATATACTCTCACACTCCCTCTTCTTCAAACTCACTCTCAAGAAAATAAAGTAGCAAGAAGGCAAGAAATCAAAATTTGCACATACATGAATAGCCTGCTCAATTATTTTTCATCTCTTTTATACATGAATTCCAGGGCTAGGGTTTCTCCATCCCCCTTGGGCTTCCACCATGTTTATGTGACCGTATGATCAAATTTACCGCCTATTTCATGCATGTGGACCTTAGTCTTGATGCCAAGAGGCATATTTCATGGTGGATTCTGTGCCACGGTGGATTCCATGCCACGGTGGATTCCGTGAGGTTTTACGGTGGATTCCGTAAACTTTGTTGATTGGGGCTCATACACAAAGTGGATTCTTTGTGCGAGAAGTTGATGGGGACGCCTATCTTTTTCGGGCGTTTCATTAATTAGTGTGTACATGGGTGATTCCATAGCGGGCGATTCCACAAAATACATATTAAATTAATAAACGTTTATGAGTTTAGAGTGCACACTCGTGATAAATTAAGGTTAGGATTGATTTCTAACCAGTTGATTTATTTATGTAGCTGAAGACTGCTAGGTATTCACTTTTGTCGGTTTAATTGTATTATTTTACTAACGATTGTGAATGCTTCAGTTGATATGTAGAGATAGCAGCAGTGGCGGAGGAAAGCATTGGAGGATAGCGTGTATTCGAGTTATCACTTATATTTTGATGGGCGCATACCTTAGGCATGGCGCCTATATTTTGTCGCGCCTATTTATTAAGGCGTTGGATATTTATTTATTATTTTGTATGCGCATGGGCGCACGATTATGATATTTGTATTTGGACATTGTATTGGGTATGCCTGACTCTTTGGGCACCCACCCATTAGCTTTATTTCTATTTTGTGCTAAAGCAAACTCAAAAGCCAAAAGCGTGCTATTTTGTAATTTGGGCTATTATTTGAGCTTGAAGATGATTAATACATAAAATACATGCTTTGTGGAGCGCTCACACAAGGCATGGGGGGAGATTGCACCCAATTGGTCTCTTGTTCATGCCGTGCTTGCTTTCTACCTTGAGTTTTGTGCAAAAAGTAGAGTTCTTTTGTTCTTGGGGACCTTCCGGCGCTCACTACGTGACCATACAATATCCGATCTGTGCACCAGTGGTATCAGAGCGAAGCTGAGATCGAGAGCTTCCAATCACTACCCATCTTGCGCGAAGGTGGAGCTCCTAGAACGATCGAGCTCTATGGTCAATCTCATCGCGAACGGTCGATATGGGTGGATTCCTAGCAGTCAAGAACCTTTGTCTCTATAGCCTTTGATCACGAAGGACCGGCCTAAGGAGGCGGAGGACCACGTCAACATCTCCCTACTCAAGTCGTTTCTTCTCAGACAAAACAGAGATAAGCTTTATCTATAATCTTCAAAGTTTAAAGCTAAAGCTTAAAACTAAGCTTTTAAAAAGCTTACTTCAAATTGATTAATCGGCGAGGCAGGGCGGCAGCATTCCGTGATTTTCGGCGTGAGAAAATGCCCCCCCTAAAATTCAACGTTTTATTCAGCTTAGCTTTAAGCTAAGTCAATCAAGTCCTAAGTTACACAAATCTTCAAAGTCTACAAGTTCAGATTCTACAATTCTAAATTTACTTACCCTGCAAGTCAGTCAAGTCACCAGAAGTCAAAACTGACTTACACCAAAAACTCCCATAAGGACTGTTCCTGTGCAGAAGCACTAAACTGCAAAATTGTTCCTTGGAAGACTCTGTTCGCATACGCAAACTTGCTGAACCAGTTTCAGCACATGCAGAAGGTCATACACAGAATTTACGAAGATTTCAAATCCCACAACCACAAAAGTCGAAGACCCGTGAAAGCCAAACAAAAAAATGTATAAGCCTTGTACACCCGACTTTGAGCTACGCTCATCCCGCTAATTGGATTTTGAGAGTGTGAGGGCTTTTGAATTTTTACAGGATGATGGAACAAAATATGGATGATTTAATGGCTGAAGGCGATCTTTCTGAACCTATGATGGAACAAAAATTGGATTTAATTATGATGCAGTTGGATGAAGAACGAAGAGCCCGGCAAGCCTTGCAAGTTCAATTGGTCAATTTACAAAAATCGACTATGGACAAAGATGGACCACAGCCCGAAGATCTTATCCGACGAACCATCGATGCGACTCTCGAAGCTCAATCCATCCACAAAGAAACAAAGATAAGTAAAAGAAATTTCAAATTTCGTACTTTCAATGGCACTAGAGATGGAAAAACTGTTCTTGCATTCATCAGTCAGTTTGATGATTACTTTCATGAGGAGACATACGATGAAAAAGATAAAATCAAGTGTGTCACTAATCATTTAGTGGATAGAGCATCTCTTTGGTGGACCGTGGTTCGTAAGAGCATAGATTGTCCCACTACTTGGGAGAGTTTCAAGAAGAAGTTTATGCAGAATTTCCTTCCTCCACAATTCCATGAAAAAGCCATAAAGCAATGGGACCTTCTTCAGCAAAGAGATCGTGAGCCTATTTTCCAATACACTGAATGCTTTTTGGAATGCTTTACTCCAACTACACATGCTTGAAGACGTACCTGAAGCGACTCATAAGCGTAAGGATATGTCTGGATTACTTGGGCATTACTACGCTGAAGTCAATATGTTCAAGCCTGCAACTCTTGAAGATGCAATTTCTTTAGCCCATGACACTGAAGACAAGCTTCGAGGAAGAGACAAGCGTCCACAACAATTTCAAGCAAATGGTAACTATGGTTCTAAGCAATTCAATTCAAATTTTAGAAGATTCAACCAAAGTTGATTTCCTTCATCATCTTTTCGTAAGTCTTGGACAAAACCACCTGCTTTGCCATCAAATACCAATCAAAACCCTAAGCCATCTTTACAGCCAAATCCTAAGATTCCTAGACTTCCTGCCATTGTAAACAATGTATCTAAAGCCAAACCTATAGTGTGTTACAAATGCCATCAACCTAGACATCTAGCAGCCAATTGCCAATCGAAGAAGCCACCTGTCCATATCAATTATCTTGGAGCAATGGAAGATGAAGAACATGAAGAAATGCCTGACTTTATGGAAGATGAGGACGACATTGTTACTCCTTCAGATATTTTACCAAGTATGCCAACTCCACATTCTTTGTTGACAATGAAATGTTTAGTGCATGGAAAAGAAAAGATTATTTTGCATGATGATGGTAGTACACATGATTTTATTTATGCAAAGTTAGTGAAAGAATTGAAATTACAAACTGTTCCTATGCATTATCGCATTAAAGCAGCATTCTTAGGCACAAGGTATAATGGAACAAAAGAGGTGCATGATTTAGAAATTCAAATTGGTGAATATACTGAAAGAAGGAATTTTCTAGTTGTATCATTACAGTCTAATGATATTATCCTAGGTATGCCTTGGCGTCATCAGCATAATCCTGACATAGATTATTCCACACATTCAATTAATATTCAATTTTCAAGGAAAAAACATTACATTGTATGGTATGCACGCATCTAATGCTTTCCCACTGCTTACTCATATTCAAGCTAAGCGCACATTACGCAAAAGTAGTAAATCTTATCTAATTTGGGTGAATGAACTTCAAGCTAAAGAAAAACATATACACCCTAGGCATAAAGAATTCCTTGCACAATTTAAAGATTGTTTTGCTAAAGATTTACCACCTAGACTACCTCCTTCACGTCCTGAAGACCACAAAATAGATTTAATTCCTGGTACACAACTACCTTGCAAAGCACCATATAGGCATAACCAAATAGAGCAGAAAGAAATTCAAAATCAAGTTGAGGAATTATTAAACAGAGGATTAATTAGACCTAGTAGTTCTCCATTTGGCGCACTTGTTTTGTTGGTAAAGAAGAATAATAATACTTATCGTATGTGCATTGATTATCGTGCCCTAAATAAGATTACTGTAAAGAATAGATATCCAATTCCTAGGGTAGATGATCTTATGGATAAACTACAAGGTTCTGCCATATTTAGTAAAATAGATCTTAAATCTGGTTATCATCAGGTGAGATTAGATAAATCTGATATATTTAAGATTGCATTTAGAACACAATTTGGTCATTATGAATTTTTAGTGATGCCTTTTGGATTGACTAACGCACCTGCTATATTTAGTAGAATAATGAATCGCATATTTTTGAAATATCAGCATTGTGTTATAGTATTCTTTGATAATATCTTGGTATTCAGTAAAAATGAGAAAGAGTATTATGAACATCTGTCTTTGGTTTTCAAGTTGTTGAAAGATAATCAATTGTATGCTAATCCGGAAAAGAGTGAGTTCTTTCAAACAGATATTGAATATTTAGGTCATATTGTGTCATCAGAAGGTATTAAGATTGACCCTAAGAAGATAGAAGCAATATTAAACTGGTCTATACCCAAAAATGTGCATGAGTTACATTCTTTTCTAGGTCTTGCTAGTTTTTACAGGAAATTTGTACGAAATTTTTCATTACTTGCTTTGCCTTTGACTAAACTCTTAAAGAAAGGTATTGTTTATCATTGGTTTGATAATCAACAGAAATCTTTTGATTTATTGAAACATGCATTAACCCATGCTCTTGTATTACAACTACCTGATTTTAATAGACCATTCTTTTTAGTAGTTACTGATGCTAGCAGATCTGGAATAGGAGCCATACTTATGCAAGATAATCATCCCATAGCCTATTCTAATTGTAAACTGAAACCATCCGAACTTAAATATTCCACATATGATAAAGAATTGTTAGCTATTGTACAAGCTTTAAGACAATGGAAACATTACTTAATGGGTTCTAAGTTTATGATTAAGACTGACCAACAAAGTATTAGACATCTACTTCTTCAACCTCAAATATCTGACCGACATATCAAATGGGCAGCTTTTATTCAGAGTTTTCATCCCCTTATTCAATATCAACCAGGTAAAGAAAATGTAGTAGCCGATGCATTAAGTAGAAGACCAACCATTCATAATATCTATGTTATATCATTTGATTCTTTAACTCCTATGAAAGATACTTATCATCAAGACATTACTTTTCATGCTAATTGGAATAAATTAGTTGGAAATAACTAGATTCCTATTGATTCACTGTCTTACAATGATGGATTCATGTTTTATGAAAATAGATTATGTGTTACAGTTCCATTTAGATCTTTTGTTTTGAATGAGATTCATTGTCCTCCATATCAAGGTCATAGAGGTATCATATCTACTTTACGTGCATTGACTGAAGATTTTTATTGGCCACATATGGACACTGATGTATCTAACTTTGTTTCTGAATGTTTGGCTTGTCAAAGAGTTAAGAGACATCATGGTAAACAGTATGGTTTACTAATGCCTTTATCTATTCCATCAAGACCATGGGAACAGATTTCTATGGATTTTATTACTGGTTTACCTAATACTAAAGCTAACCATGATATGATTTGGACTGTAGTAGACAGGTTTAGTAAACAAGAATATTTCATCCCATGCAAGAAAACTTTAACAGCATCTCAGGCAGCACAATTGTTTTTGAAAACTATTTTCACTAATCATGGATTACCAAAAGTTATTATTTTTGACCGTGATTCTAGATTTTGTAATAATTTTTGGATTACTTTGTTTGCTAACCTAGGAACAAAGATTGATTTCTCATCTGCATTTCATCCTGAAACTAATGGTCAAACAGAAGCCACTAACAGTACTATTTTAGATCTTTTATGTGCTTACACTATTTCTAAACCACAGACATGGGACACACATTTGCATTTACTACAGTTTGCATATAGCAATACACCACACACATCTACAAAGAAAGCACCGTTTGAAGTGATTTATGGTTATAGATTGTCTACACCTGTTGCATCTTTATCAAATAGAATTCAGAGTGCTGATGATATTGCTAACATGCATGCTACTATTTTTTATGAGGTTAAAGACATGATTGCCAAAGCCTAGCAATCATATACAAAACAAGCCAATAAGAAAAGACAGGCCATGAATTTCAAATTTGATGACTATGTTTGGTTAAGAATAGTAAAACGTAGATTACAAAGTGTAGATAAACACCTAGTTGTGAAATTAGTACCTAAATTCTATGGACCATTTAAGATCATTCACAAAATCAATGACAACGCATTCAAGTTAAAACTACCACCTCACTGGAAAATTCACAACACTTTTCACATTAGTTTATTACGACCCTTTAGAGGCCAATTACCTGTACACCCTGTTTATGAAAACCCACCTTTACTACATGAAGAGACTGAAATACTTGAACCTAAAGCTATCATAGATACTGACTTTATGACCACTAGAACTGGCCGTAGATATTCTAGATATTTGGTCAAGTTTAAAAACCATCCTGTTGAAGAAGCCCAATGGATGCACGCTAGAGACTTAAATGCTTTTCCCACTCTGTTATCTCCACATTGAGCTAATAGCAATTGAGGACAATTGCTATCCCACCCCGGGGTATGATGCCAGGAGACATATTTCACGGTGGATTCCGTGCCACAGTGGATTCCGTGAGGTTTTACGGTGGATTCCATAAACTTTGTTGATCGGGGCTCATACACAAAGTGGATTCTTTGTGTGAGAAGTTGATGGGGACGCCTATCTTTTTCGGGCTTTCATTAATTTAGTGTGTACATGGGTGATTCCATAGCGGGTGATTCCTCAAAATATATATTAAATTAATAAATGTTTATGAGTTTAGAGTGCGCACTTATGATAAATTAAGGTTAGGATTGATTTCTAACCAATTGATTTATTTATGTAGCTGAAGACTACTAGGTATTCACTTTTGTCGGTTTAATTGTATTATTTTACTAACAATTGTGAATGCTTCAGTTGATGTGTAGAGATAGCAGCAGTGGCGGAGGAAAGCATTGGAGGATAGCTTGTATTCGAGTTATCACTTATATTTTGATGGGCGCATACCTTAGGCATGGCGCCTATATTTTGTCGCGCCTATTTATTAAGGTGTTGGATATTTATTTATTATTTTGTATGCGCATGGGCGCACGATTATGATATTTGTATTTGGACATTGTATTGGGTATGCCTGACTCTTTGGGCGCCCACCCATTAGCTTTATTTCTATTTTGTGCTAAAGCAAACTCAAAAGCCAAAAGCATGCTATTTTGTAATTTGGGCTATTATTTGAGCTTGAAGATGATTAATACATAAAATACATGCTTTGTGGAGCGCTCACACAAGGCATGGGGGGAGATTGCACCCAATTGGTCTCTTGTTCATATCGTACTTGCTTTCTACCTTGAGTTTTGTGCAAAAAGTAGAGTTCTTTTGTTCTTGGGGACCTTCCGGCACTCACTACGCGAGCATACAACATTCGATCTGTGCACCAAGTCTTGATCCAAAATTTGACTAATACAGTCATTAACCACATGGTGCTATTTGATCAAATATACGTGATGAAATACTAATACAATTAGCATGGGAAGGGTCCCAGTTCTCAATCAAACTAAATTGTGCAATAATCTATTTTTAAAAAACGATGTGCATTTTTCTCTTTGCGATTAACAAAGATAACAAAGAATAAGGGTACCATTCATTTTGGTACACACATAACTCTCTTGTATTCCTCTCTCTCCTCTTGCACTACATAGCTTCTACCTTCCATTCACCATTGCTTCTCCCTCAGGTTTTGGGGGTGATGAGCATTGGCTAGAGGGCACACCCCAAAACTTTTCTTAATATATATTATTGAATAGATGATCATGGCATGCCAAGCCCATGGAAGTAGTATTAGATATGTACATTATAAGTCATGACAAGGAAATAGAGATATAAGTGGAATAACATACTTACGGTTGCAACTATTGGCATATTTATATTGTAGAAAGTTGCATTTATGGTTGCAACAATGTGTGTATTATAGTGCAGATTAGAGACAACAACTATTAGTCTAAAAGAGAGAGAATATTGAACTCTTCTCAATAGTAGGTTAGAGAAGCTTGGTTTGAATGTCTACATTTAGGGGATTTTCATGGAAAAGATATTACCACATTTTGGGCAAGAAATGAATTGTAAGTAGAAAAAGTAGCAATAATTTGAGGTGTTCTACAATGTTGAAGGTTATGGAAAATCACTTGCATGTCTTTGAAGAGAATTTACTTTTGAGATTTAGCAATAGTATGTTATATGACTATATTGCAAGAAAGTAATTGCAGTAAAGTTTGAATAAGAGTAGATCTATTTTAATTGATATATTAGGCCCATACATCTATTGCAACAATTGTCAAAGTCCAAAGCTTTATTGTAAGTAAAGGATCAATCTTGTTAGGGAAATGAAGTTTTTATTGGTTTTCATCCCCCTTGCTATAGAGGATAGTCTATTGATACTAGACATACTACAAGTTAATTTTACTAAAATTGTAAGACAAAATGTTTATTGTAGTTGTCATAAAGTCTAAAACAGTTTTGAGGTAATGAGGATCCATCTTGGAAATAAAGAATAGAGAGTTTTTTGCTATTTTTCATGAATGAATAGGTTGATTTCCAAGGCCTACACTTTGAATGGACAGTGGCAACCATAGTGATTGTATTGTGGCAGGGTATAAACACATGAGAGATAGTCTATTTACTAGTACAATAGGCTTTAAAGATTATAATATTCACTAAAAAAGCATGTCAAAGTGTAACTAATGGTTGAGATCAATATTATTAGGTTTGTTACAAATGTACATGTTGTTTATGGCATGGGCAATGTGTTTAAGGCCGTGACTACTACCATGTTTATACTATAATATTTTGTGTTTACAGTCTCACGGCAAGTACAAGCATGTTTATATTGTAGATTGTACACTATATACAATATTATACATGTAGCTACTACATAGTGTTGCATATTCACAAAGAAAATAGAAATTTTAAATGCTAACACACAAGAATAAACTTATCATATGCCTAAACCACAAGCTCTAAACAAAGAAAACAAAATTGTGTAAACTATGGATTGTCCTTGGATTATAAAAATATAAGAAGAGAGTAGCAAGTGAAGCATACCTTATATCTTTGGAGAAAAGGGCCTATCCCTATGAATATACTTGCGCTATGCAAGTTATCAAGCCTATGGTAGCTGTGTTTCCATGGCAAAATGAAAGCCAACCTTTAATCTTTGAGGAGTTACTCAACAGCCCCAATTGGTACAAAACAAAGCTCTATCAAGCCCTATTTGATTATCACAACAACCTCTTTGTCTTCCTAATGCAGAAGTAGGGTGTTGACATTGATGAAGAAAGTGAATCAAGAAAGAAGAACTTATGAACAATGAGGACAAATATGATAATTGAAGTAGAAATGAACTATTCAACAATGGAATGGAAATGATTATCAATGTTATATGCTTTTAAAAGAAGTTTTACTACTACTACTTGGCTAACCTATTCACATTTTTTGTAGGTCATCAAGTACTCCTCTATTTGGTCAACAAGCCTTATGCTACATCAAGCACATTTTTTGTAGACTATCAAGCAAAGTTTTTTGTAGACCATCGGACACTCCTCTATTTGGTTAACAAGACTTATGATGCATGCCACATTACTAAATGGCTTCTACTCCTACTATAACTTTTTAGTAGTGTATGCAAAGGATAGAAATACTTTATTATCGACCAAATGTCCCATATCACTACTAGCAGGGTAAGGAAACATTTGAGGTTGATGATAATCTCTCTTATGCCCATTTGTTCCACATTCAAAAGGAAACCTATCCCTTTAAGGCAGACCTTACACCCCATTGGGTAGATAACATCACTCACATCTTGCAAAATGGCATGCTAGATAGATCTATTAAAAAGGCGCGACTAACCCATCTTTTGATTGAGATCTAACCCTATCAAATGATTTTTGGTCAACCCTATTGATTAGGATAGAACAATCTTCTTCGAAGATGCATATGTGAGCACAAAATTTAGGGTGCCCGCAAGAAAGAGATGGCGCCATTGCAATAGGACACTTTGATGCAAATGGCACAGTGAGAAAATTTCTACACTCCTAGTTCTGGTGGCCTAATCCTTTTAGAGACATGGTCAATAATAGTGTGATGGGTGTAAGTGAATTAAACTCCCAATTAGGAAGGGAAAAATGAAACTCTCCCCTTGACCAACCCTTAGAAATGGGAAGTAGACATTATAAGATCAATCAAACCTACTATCTAGGGGCTATCTAGTACTCCTAAGCATGTTATATTATCATGGCTACTAGCTACATGACTAAGTGGGTAGAAGCGAGGGCAACAATGAACAATGGTGCTAGAACCACGAAAGAATTCTTATAGGAGCAAGTCATCTCACACTTTGGATGCCTCGTTGAGGTTGTCAGTGAGACCAAGGAACTTAGTTTTTAAATGATGCTATTAAACACCTTTTGTCCACATTCTTGTTTCTACATTATAAGTCTAGTCCTTACTAACCTCAAGCAAATGGCCAAGCAAAAGCAACTAATAAGATCCTTGTTAGTATCTTGACAAAGACTATCTCAACTTCACAATCGAACCAGGATAATAAACTCATGGTTGCACTTTGGGCTTATAGTATAGCCTACAAAACAGAACACTATTCAGGATGACTTGCAAAAGTGACATAGTTATGCCCATTGAGTTCCTTATTCCTAGTCTTCACATCACAATACAAGTGTTGAGATATCGAGCTCCACATGAATTAGCACCCACTATACACCTTGGTGATGTGGTAAGACTTCTAACATGAAGAATATGTCAACGATGCTATAGTTAGGCTATACCCACATAGTCCACTCTTAGTAATGGCACATGAATATTGACTTCCAAGCATTTAAAATCCCAGGTAAGGGAGGTTGTAAGTGCTCTCATGGACCTTGAAAAACACGTAAAATATGAATCAAAGCTCTCATCTTCTTTACACAAAGCTATGAATCAATATGTGCAATAGATTTTATTAGCAATTCCTTACTCACTCCTTCTATCTCAAGAGATCAAATATGAAGCACAAGAGAAGGGAAATAGAATTGTGCAAAAGAAAGAGAGAGAAAAGACTTGTGAGGTTGGGGAACACTACAAGATATAGGCCTTATACCGACGTTAAAAGCGACGAAAATGTAAATAATAAAATTTGCCCCCGTCGTAGCAAAAAGCGTCATTATTGGCGACGCCATAGAACAGTCGGTATCAGCGTCGTTATTGGTGGCAATATCAGCGTTGCAAAATGATGCTGATACCGACGGCTTGCGACAAAAATAACGACGCCAATAACGATGCAAGCAGTAAATTTGCGACGCTAATAGCGACGGTAACAGGGAAAAAAAATTTGTGGCAGGGCAGCTTGCACATATAGCACTGTATGCTTTATTTGAGCCATACAAAATAGTTTCTGCTTTGTGTATAATGCTTGTGCAAATAAAAACAAAGTATACTGAAATCATAACACTGATACATGAAATAAATACATTATCGCATAATGAAAGCAATTGGTACAATCACGACAAGATATCACTAATACATAGAAAATGTCTACACAGATCAGGCGACCAAAAAATAAAGGTGTGTGAGCTCCAGGAATCCAAGGGTGAGCTACATATCCTCGCCATCCAAAAGCTCGTCCCGCTGCAAAGGAGCATCGAACGGACTCTAAAAAAAAAGAAACAACAACACATCAGTCCACCATACAATAATGCATTCTAATTAAACATGGTAACTACGGACAAGAAAGATGAGTGACTTACAGGGCCGCCGCGTCTATACAATCGGTGATAAATGAAGTGATACCGTGCCTGTGTATATCGAGTCTCAAGGCCGGTCAGATCGCGATTTGTAATGGAGTGTTACAAAGAAAACAAAATACTAACTATTAGAAACATGATTGTTAGTACAAAGGATATTGCAAAAAAATAAACAACAAAACAAAAGAAAAACTTACAAAGTCCTCCAAATATGTCCTGTGGCCGCCACTCCCAAGATAATGGATCACTCCAGTCTCGAGTCGTGCCCTCGCCGCCTCGCGTTGTTGAATCCAACGTCCTGGAGAATCTGTAGCCTCCTCCCTCAGTCGGCGCCAGTCGTCTGCGTCTAACCGCTCGGGCTTTGCAGCCCCACTCTCGAGTGCCTTGCGTGTGTCCGATTGTCTGTGTGACATATATACATGCATACAATCCATCATCCAGCCTGTAGAAAATCTATCTACTAAGACTGGAACCAGAAACTCCTCATGCAAGGATGCTACTATGTAGTCCTTGCTCCCCTCCGGTATGTTCTTCCAATGATCTAAGACGTTGTGCCGAAAAACTTGTTGGCACAACTCTCTCATGCGAGCCATCACCCTCTTCCCCTCATCATTCATGATGATGGCTCCTGATCTATCATCAACTAGATATGCATATCCCCCTGGGGTATGCCTAAGATGGGTCCTCTCCCATCTATGTCCACGCTCCTGGGCATATCTAGGAGACCCCTCTACATCCGGTGTACCGATTGGGGTAATATCTGTCGGAGTGGCACCCATAGAGGTGCCACCTGCTGCAGACGGCTGAGCGGAGTAATTGGAGTAGACGTCCCCACAGGTGTGACAAATCCTAGAGGTGATGCAACTCCAACTGAATGACAAGACAAAGACACCGCGTCCATGCCTCCACGGCATCCACCTGAGCCTGAGCCACGCTACTTGGAACTGCCATGAGAGCGATGAGTTGCACCTGTATCCCATGCCGACCGCGGGCTCATTGCCTCCGTATCTCTGCAGCATCCCCCTGACCCTGAAGCACTCCCTCCCTCTAGCCCACCAAGTCTGAAGCGTCGACCTCATCTGCTCGAAGCTCAAGCATCCAATCGTGTTGAAGGACATCTAGCAGAGCGGCCTGACGAAGACCGAGACAGCTCTTGGTCAGCCATGTCTCTGAATCTCGTAATTTGATCTGGAGACATGCGCATGAAGATATCATGTAACTCCTCATCGCTCATCCCTCGACTCATCCTGAAACTGTCACCTACATTGACAAAAAATGATGTTAGAATCAATTTAATTCATACAAAGCACAGTAATATAAATCCTTAAAAAAAGATCTCACTTAAAATGCATATCTTATGTATCCTTATAAGCGATTGGTCAACGAATTGAGTAAGTGGATGCTCCAAGTATGAAGTATCCTATGGTCCCATGTCAATCTCCTGATACAACTTTGTATACACTGGAAGGTCAATAGACATGTCACCACAAAAGGATGAGTCCACCTCGTTCTCAAAGAATTCTTGGACTCCTATATTTCCATCATTGTTAGCCGATGCTGGCTCCAAGCTTTTGGTGGCCTCCACCCCTTGCAATATCGACCCCTCTATTTGCATATTGTCTTCATCTATGCTCGGACCATCACTTTGATCATATACTCTCGCACTTCGGGGAGTTGAAGGTATAACATACCACCATCGAGGTTATCGGGGCGGATAGAAGATTACTTGTTCACAAATACGTACAAGAGAGTTTAAACTATTGTGACATGTACCATGTTGTAATACAATTAACAAACAAATGAGTCCATGCACCTGTTCACAACACAAAGGTGTCGCGCAAATCCATCCATTTTTTTTCAGAATCTATTTTGAGAAATCCAGATAGACCTCGTCAAACTGTTGCTCTAGCTCCTCCAAGTACCACTTTGAACCACTGCACATCGAATAGTATCATGGAGAAGCTATGGTAATCCACCGTAACAATACTTTGCAAGTTCCCAAAATACTCCATCTCATCTATAACCGTGTTTGGATCCGTTGCTCATCGCCAGCTCTCTTGCTTGAACCTTGCCATGATACCACAGTCCATTGTGGAGCGCATTTTGTTAATACGCTCCACGTGAAAATGCCGTCTGTGCGACCACGCTGCACTATATATTTTGTACTGTACATTACAACGCTCAAATTAGATGTTGCATATAAAATATAGATACGACAAATCCTAAACACCTCATCACCTTTGGATTACATCCCCTCGAGAATTCCCACTCCTCCATTGAGACCTCTGTCCCTTCGCGAGACGTTGCGGTCAAAGCTCCATGCAACCATCTCATTGACATGAACCGCGGCATCTCCTCCATGCCCTCGGGATATCGAATCGATCGATGACGCGTACTACGTCAGGATTCAGATCGCACTTCCTCTCGATCTTGCCTAGAGATCTGGTACTTGGCGAGCTACGTCTTCATAGAGACATGGTGCAACATACAAAAGCGATTCACCTTCTCCTCCATTGTAGCATCCATTCTTTTTTCTACCCCATTTTCAACTACCACATCTCCAATCAGTCTATCATCGTCCTTCAGCGAACCATAGCATTTTGTTGTCTGGATCCACCGTTGGTAGCGATTGTGAAATATGCACTAACACCTCAAACACCAACCAGCCTTCAGCCACGCTACCTTCTGGCCGAGCTCATTGTTGCACAAAGCCTTTCAAGGTTTTCATGAAGCGCTCCAAGAAGAACATCCATCGCATATGGACAGGTCCAGCAATCTCCACTTCATCTACAAGATGCACAAGAAGGTGGATTTGTATCGTGAGCATGCTGGTGGGCAGGTATTTCTCAAAGAGACAGACCGTCTCCCACTGTTCCCGCCTCGCGGATTCAATAGAGGACGTCTTAATCTCCTTCTGTGAGATCCATTGCACCAATGGCCCCACGTATTTCTGGAGTAAGACATCTTACGATCGCGATCGGTAGTACAAACTGCCACAAATGAGAAAGCATTATGAATAATAGCTACACACTCCAAATAGAAAAATGTGCACGCCAATTACAATCCATTCGTAGTACAAACGTAACATATCTTATGCCAGTCATGGGATTTTAGCCCTGATAATTGGTCGTCTTTAGAAAATGCAGACATGAGAGAAAACATCATACCCGTCGGAGTGCGGATAGACTTGACTACTTGCTTTACAATGCGCTCTTCTTTAATGGACAAAACCCAAGAAGCGTGAGGTAGCTGCACGTGACCATCAGCACTCAACTGCAGCCAAAGCGCCTCCATCTTACCTACCTCCTTCAAATCCATTTGTGCCCCTATAATGTCTCTCTTTCCTATGATGTGGTCCCACAGCAAGCTACCCACATTCTTGAAAATATGCATGGGATCCAACAAGTGTTTGACCTGTAAGTGGGTCCAATATGGCAACTTGTAGAAAATTGAGAACCGTCGCATTCCGTTTGGATGTGACTCTGTGCGGACCATTTTCAACTCGTACCAGCTTGCGGCGTTCATACGTGTTGGAGGTCGTCCAAGAAAACCTTCCCTGAGTTCATGATCCTCTAGCAAGAAAGCGGCGTGCCCTTGATATACCATCTTCTTCATGGTTCGTGACCTTCGGGAGTCTAACTATGGCCCGCACAATGGACATGCATGATAACCTGAGGTAACCAGACCTGTTCCAACACCACGACCCAGTGAATACAAGCTTAAACAAGATAAAATATAGATATTACCAACGAGAAGGCCTATTCACCTGAGCACTCTCGGAATCCCGAAAAGTCATGCATTGTCCACATGAGAATGGCTCGAATATTGGCAGACCGCCGACCATCGCGCTTGCTCATATCTTGCATGGTGACCCCCTCCTCCCACAAAATCTTAAGGTCGTCGACTAATGGACAAAGATACACGTCCATATTTTTGACTTTGTAGCGACCGGGGACGAGTAAGCTAAGGATTAGATGTCCTTTCTTCGTAGAAAGCTATGGAGGGATATTGTAGTTGACAAGGACTATAGGCCACACATTGTAAGAAGTTGAGCGCAGACCGAATGGGTTCACGCTATCCATTGTAAGACCGAGCTGAAGATTCCTTGGCTCTCGGACAAAGCCTGGGAAGGTAGAGTCAATGTGACTCCATGTGGGTAAATCCCCTGATATTCGTTGAACTCCATCTATGGACCTATTTTGTGCATGCCACGTTGTCAAGCTATCCATGCCAGATGTACGAAACATGTGGTTTATGCGGGGGATAAGCGGAAAGTGTCTGAGAACTTTTTGAGGGATGGTTTGCCCTTGCAAGTCCTATCGATACCTGTGAACACCACACTTTGGACATGTCTCCATAGTCTCGTATTCTCCTCGAAACAGTATGCAATCGTTAATATATGTATGAATGTTGTTGTAGTCCATGCCAAGCTTTCGTAAAACATGTATGCATCATCACGAGACTCGGCCATGGTATTTACAGGTGGTAATATATGATATTTCAATAACTTGAAAAAAATCATAAACACCTTGAAAAAGCACAGATGTTTTTAATAATAGTGCCGAAAAAAAAATCAACGAAGCGTATGTACAAGGTACCTGAACAACTCAGTCACACTCGCATCGCTCCACCCGTATTTTGCTTACACACTTAAGAGTGCAAGCAATGTCTTCAGGTGAGATACTCGGCACCCATCATATAATGGTATGGATGCTTCCTCTCTAAGCGGATCAGAAGTCTCGACATCCATGGGAATCAATGCATCGATCATTGCCTCCATCTCAGGCTCCAAGATTGTAGGTAGGTCTGGAAGGCTTCTTGTCTCCTCTAGCATTGATGATATAGAGTGGCCTTACAAGTGGTGGATTGGCTCATGTACTCCATCCATCGCATGCCCATGAACTCTTCTAATTGGCCGCAAAGGGCGCACTCCTCCTTGGGATAAGACATCACCTCCCTGGATAGAAAATTTGCCAAGCAAACCCAATCTTATTATATATGGTATTCAATTAGCTTGCAAGTACAATGCATGATTGATATTAACTTTTCTTACCATTTGCTGAAAATCCGCAATCACCTGATCAATGATCTCAGATTGAAACTCGCCAAATCATCGTGCATGTTCTATAGACAATCGACGTTTTCGTCTAATTGCCAGCTTGCATTGAGAGCAAGGACATGGGATATGCTGATTAAGATACGTCTCGCGATCTTGAACAACATGACCTTCATCGTTTTCCATTTTGTCTACGTTACGACAAACAATTTGTTTTTGTTATCATTCTTTTTTTTCTTAAATTGTTATCCTCTCCTTCCATCTCTCTCTTTTTTTCTCTTTCTTATATTGTTATCCTCTCCTTCCATCTCTCTCTCTTTTTCTACATTACGACTACGACTACGACCACCACCACCACCACCACCACCATGATGACTACGACTACGACCATGACCATGACCACGACCATGATCATGACAACTACAACCACGACCACGACCATGGCTACGACTATGACCACCACCACCATGACTATGATTATGACGACGACCACGACTATGACTATGATTACAACTATGACTACGACCACGGTCACGACCACGACCACGACCACGACTACGCCGACCACAACCACGACCCATGACCATGACCACGACCACGACCACGACTACGACCATGACCATGTGTCAAGATTGTGGGAGAGAAGGAAGGAGTCTCACTTGTAGCTTTCTTGCTTGGACAATGGGGGAATACACACAAGGGTGGAGGTTGAAAACAGTTTTTTTTCTTCTTAGTTGTGTAAGCCAAAAAGAACTCTAGTACATAGAAATAGAAGAACCCTATATATGGGTCTCAAACCAAACTCAACTAACTAAGGTGGCATACTAACTAAGCCACGAACTAGAGTAGATAAGGATAGCTGTCATCTAGCTATTATTCATGGGCGGTGTACCAACTGCATCTGCAACTGACAAGTCGGTGACATAAATGCACAACGGTCACCCTGGCATATCACGAGTGGAGCTCGATATCTCAACACTCCCCCTCGAGCTCAATCCCAATTCCTGCACACTAAGCAGGTCTCTGAACTTGCGCAGCTTCTCTGCGCCCAATGCCTTCGTGAATATGTCAGCTACCTAATCCTCTGTGCTGACATAAACTAGATCAATAAGACCTAGTAAAACCCTCTCCCGCACATAGTGATAATGCACCTCAATGTGCTTTGTTCTAGCATGATAGACTGGGTTATTTGCCAAGTGTATACTACTCATATTGTCACAATAAATGACAACTGGCCCATCTGTAGGCTGATGAATATCATAAAGTAGCTTATGCAACCAAGCTACCTCACATGCAGCCATTGCTGCACCCCTGTACTCAGCCTCTGTGCTCAACAAGGCAACACTAGGCTGTTTCTTACTGCTCCAAGTGACTGCAGCACTCCCAAAAGAGAACACATATCCACTGGTAGATCGTCTATCAGAAATACTACCAGCCCAATCAGCATCAGTGTATCCATGCAACTGTATCTGAATCCCAGTCTCATAAAATAGTCCATACTACAATGTGGACTTCACATACCTGAGTATGCGTCTAGCCGCATCCAAATGTGGCTTCCTTGGAGCCTGCATAAACTAACTTACCAATCCAACAACATAGCTCAAATCTGGCCTGGTAATAGTCATATAAATCAAACTTCCTACTATGCGTATGTACATAGTAGGGTCTTCCAGAAGCTCACCTACATCTGTGCTCATCTTCACATTCTGCTCCAAAGGAACTGAAATAGGCTTACAGCCTGTCATCCCATATTTGGACAGCATGTCCAATCCATACTGCCTCTGCAAGAGCCGTATCCCACTTGCTGATCTAATCACCTCAATGCCCAAGAAATAACGCAGCTCTCCCAAATCCTTCATCTCAAACTTCTGCTTCAATAGCATTTTCACATGAAGGATATCTTCATCGATGTCACCTGTCATAATCAAATCATCAACATAAATGACAAGTAGCATAATACCTTTCTCTGTTTTTCTCACATAAAGTGAGAAATCTACCTTGGAAATCTGAAAGCCAACAGTGACAAGATATTATCCTATCTTGTCAGACCATGCTCTAGGTGCTTGCTTCGAGCAATACAAGGCTTTCTTCAACCTGCAAACAAACTCAGGATGAACAGCATGCACATAACCTGGTGGCTGCTCCATATAGACCTCTTCTTGCAAATCACCATGCAAGAAGGCATTCTTTACATCCATCTGATGTAAAGACCATCCCTTTGATGCAGCCATAGCAATGACTGCTCTTACGGTTGCCATCCTTGCAACCGGACTGAATGTTTCTTCATAATCAATGCCATATGTTTGTGCATACCCCTTGACTACTAATCTTGCCTTGTATCTATTCACAAAACCATCTGCATTGTGTTTCACCTTATAAACCCACTTACAACCAATTGCATGCTTATCTTTAGGCAAAGGTACTAATTCCCATGTAGCATTTACTTCCAAGGCATCCATTTCTTCATCCATGGCTTTCTCCCATTTTTCTTTTCCCATGGCTTGCTCAAAAGAAGTGGGTTCTGGTTCCTGTATCACTTTGACCATATATGCATAGTGAATGGCTGTAAATCCGTCATATTTCAGCCTATCCACAAGATACTTAGCTCTGGTAGACCTTTACTCCAGGTGTAACAATAGAAGGAATACGCAACTCATCATCAATGCTCTGTTCTGAGCCACTAGATTCACCATCCACATAAGAGTGACCTGCATTCACATCAAACATGGGCTGATCTACCTTCTCTTTTCCTTTTCATGATACTTGCATACCACTATCTGCATTGCTTTGAGAAGATTCTCCTTATCTCAATCTGCCTGTCCATGGTGAAGAATGTGAACCACTGCTAGAGGACGCTCCAGGTCCACTAATATCTTGTAACTGCTGCTATGAATTCTGTGCAGCATTACCATTTTGTGCATCTACATTATCAATCACATTTACTGGTTTATACCAGCTACTCATCTCATCAAAAATAACATCTCTACTCACTGTAAACTTACGAGTAGAAGGGTTATAACATCTATACCCTTTCTGCTGCAAAGAGTAACCAATAAAGATGCACTTCTCAGCTTTTGGATCCAACTTGGATCTCAACTCATCCGGCACATGAACATAGGCAATGCAAACAAAAATCTTCAAATGAGAAATATCTGGTTTCCTACCAGTATACCTCTCCTCTGGAGTCATCCCATGTATTGCTGCAATGGGAGTCCTGTTCATTATGTAGACTGCTGTAGCAACTACCTCAGCCCAATAAAAATTTGGCAGGTCTTTTTCATTGAGCATGGCACAAGATACCTCTCCAATATGCATGTTTTTCCTTTCTGCAATTCCATTTTGTTGTGGGGTATGACTGCATGAATATTGCTGCTTTATGCCATGCTCCTGCAGGAACCTTGCAAACTCATTTGAGAGGTACTCTCCCCCTCCATCTGACCTTAGGCATTTTATTTGCAAGCCTGTTTCTTTTTCAACCATAGCTTTAAGAGTTTTGAAATGCCCAAAAACTTCACTTTTCTTTTTCATAAAATACACCCAAACTTTTCTGCTTTAGTCATCAATAAAAGTGACAAAATAATGACAGCCTCCAAGAGATGCAGCTTTAGTAGTCCACACATCAGAGTGGATTAATTCCAATGGCTTCTTACTCTCTTGAACATGTCTAGGAAATGGTTTCCTTGCCTGTTTTCCAAATTGACAGGCTTCACATACCTTATGCATTTCTGCAACCTTGAATTTAGGCAATCCTGCAACAGTATTTTGGGCCTGCATTGATTTAAGTCGTTGTACATTAACATGACCAATGCGTTTATGCCAGATATCAATATCTACAACTACACTGGTCCCATGTACAAACATTGCTGCACTCAATTCAGGCATGTCTGCATCCAACGTAAACATTATGCCCTTCTTTCCTTTTGCTATCAAGCAACCTTTATTTTTCATATCCTCAACAAAGCATCCATGAGGATTAAATCTGACCTGCAAGCCCTGCTCAACCATTTGACCAACAGAAACCAGATTCTTGGTGATATTCGGGACATGAAATACATCGGACAGGTATTTCTTTTTCCCATCCTGCATAGACAAAGGAAATTTTTCAATATGCACAATAGGATATGCAGTATCATCACCAGTCTCCACAAATCCTGGTTTTTCCATTTTTCTTGCATCCTCCATCCATTCTGCATGACCTGTCATGTGGTTTGATGCACCTGAGTCAACATACTATACATCGTTGCTTTCTTCTACACTTGACACAGAATTGTTCATGTGCTACACCATAAACAAATGCTCATTTCTGTCATCACCCTGTCTACTAGAAGATGCATAATTCCCTTGTTGCAATTTTCCATTCATGATGTCATTCTGCTTTTTATAGCAATCTTTAGCCATATGACCCATTTTACCATAGTAGTAGCATTCAACATTACTGTTTGCATTTTGGCCTCTTTGCCATCCACCATGACCTCTTTGGCTCCCCCTGCCTCTAGAGTTACCACGTCCTCCTCCATAGGACTGGTTTTCTTGAGTTTGCTGCATATTCTGATTTCTACCACGGCCTCCAGATCGGCCTCCTCTACCTCTTCCAGTATTTGAGTAGAAGACAGCTTCTTTTGACGTTCCTCCTGAAGAAGATGCACCACCATTTCTCTGCTCCTCAGAAATTAGAAGAGCAATCAACTCCTCAAAATTAGGAAATCTTTCACGAACTGAAATGGATGTCCAAAACTATGCGTAATCCTTTCCTAGACCATTCAAGGTCACAGAAACTAAATCATCATCTTTCACTGGCGACCCAGTGGAAGCAAGTGCATCTGCAATCTTCTTCACCTTCATGTGGTAGTCATTGATGCTCATACTTTCTCTTTGCACATTATGCAACTCTTGCTTGAGCTGCATTTTCCTGGCTTGCGTATTTGTGCTATACATTTTTGACAAAGTATCCCATGTCTCCTTTGGCGTACTTGCATCCTGAATATGCACAATCATAGAGTTTGAAATACTGATAGACAGCCAATACATAACTTTCTTGGCTCTCTCATGCCATGCTTTAAATGCCTGCATTTGCTGTTGATTGGGAACATCAGGAAGAACTGATTCTTCTTCATTTCCTGCAACAAATTCCCAATATCCTTTTCCCATAAGGAAATTCGTCATTCTAAACTTCCATGCTTGGAAGTTGTTCTTGTCAAGCTTTTCAGTTACAATCTGTGAAAGAGAATCAAACGCCATTACAGAACACTGCAAAAAATTCTGTCACTGCAAAAAACACAGCTTCACCCTCAGAAGGGCAAATCTGCAAAACTGGCGAAAGTGGTATTTGACCACACAGTCACTTCCTAGTGACGATTTTGCATAAACAAGAAACAAGGATGATTCTATAACTCCCAATGTCTCTGCACACAAGCATACGATGCAATTTCTGTGGTAACTTTTCACCGACCTGTAGAACAATGGTCGCACAGCATAAAACATGGCCTTTTCCTGAGTGCGTGCAGAAAACTTCCGCCTCCAAAATAGGCCCCGAAATGGCCTCAATTTAAAAAAACACAGCAACCGAGGGCTAAAGCTTTCTCCTGCAGCATATACTGCCCTCTTGCTACACCGCGAAGGGTGTCTCAATCTGAGACAATACACTCTTGCACTTTCCTGTTGTGCTACCTGCAGAGACTTGCTCCCAAAACAAAAAAATGAAATCAACACTGGTCCTCTTACCAGAACACCGCGAACTTGGCTTGATTTCTTGAGCTTCTTACCACGAACAAGGCTCTGATACCATGTCAAGATTGTGGGAGAGAAGGAAGGAGTCTCACTTGTAGGTTTCTTGCTTGCACAATGGGGGAATACACACAAGGGTGGAGGTTGAAAACAGTTTTTTTTCTTCTTAGTTGTGTAAGCAAAAAAGAACTCTAGTACATAGAAATAGAAGAACCCTATATATGGGTCTCAAACCAAACTCAACTAACTAAGGTGGCATACTAACTGAGCCACGAACTAGAGTAGATAAGGATAGCTATCATCTAGCTATTATTCATGGGCGGTGTACCAACCGCATCTGCAAACTGACAAGTCGGTGACATAAATGCACAATGGTCACCCTGGCATATCACGAGTGGAGCTCGATATCTCAACACCATGACCACGACCATGACCACAACCACAACCATGACCACCACGATCGTGACTACGACTACGAATACGACCACGACCACGACCACGACCACGACCACGACCACGACCACGACCGTGACTACGACTACGACGACACGACCACGACCACGACCACGACTACAACCACGACCACGACCACGACCACGACCATGACCATGGTGACCATGACTATGGGTAGGTTGCACTCACTAAGAATAGGATTGGTGATTCACCTCATCTTCTCTCCATCATCAATAGAATTCTCCTTTACCATTTACAACTCACCCATCTTCTCTCCACACTATTGCACACTACAATCTATATGAGGGCATGAGATTGGGATCTCCACAGATACCAAAGCATGATCTCTAGCTTGATGGTTGCATATATACTACTACTACTCATGGAATAAACCTTAAAATAGTTATTATGCTCAAATATATGCTTGTTAGAGCATAAATTTGTTCCTAAGACTATTCTAAGGAAAAAAAAGGGTTAATGATAAAAGAGTGTCTTTCCTTGCAAGTGATTTTATATTATATTTATTAATTAAAATTGATAGTTGAAGATGAGTTTCCTAAGAGATCTTGTGGTGATGCTGTTTTAGTTTTGCAAAGCATATGAATGATGCTGTTTTAGTTTTTTGTATTTGTCTTTTTAAGAAGAAATTGATTTTTATGGAATATCCAAAGTTATTTTTGGATTTACGTTATGAAAAATGAATGTTTTTCATACTGATACACTGATTGCCTTCGCTGTATATTTGCGTGGTGGAGGCTAGGACAAGCCCCATGTATGAGAGGTCTCTTTGCAAGAACATTATGCTAGGAGGCACAAGTATGCTAGGGCTCTCTAGCCATATATCCCTTAGGTTTGTTGAGGATCGGCCTAACCCCTATGAGCCTATGATGAGCTTATTGTAAGGCCCTATTTACTTTTCTCTCTTTCTCTCCCTCTCTCATTTCCTCTCCCTCCCTCACCCTGACCCTCTCTTTCTCTCTTTCCCTATTAGATTTAATGATTTTTCTCTCTCCTCTCCCTCTCTTATTTCTTTTTCTCTCTCCTCTCCCTCTCTCATTTTCCTTTCTCTCTTTCTCTCCCTCTCTCATTTCCTCTCCTTCTCTCACCCTCACCCTCTCTTTCTCTCTTTCTCTATTAGGTTTAATGATTTTTTTCTCTTTTTCTCTCTCCTCTCCCTCTCTCATTTCCTTTTCTCTCTTTCTCTCCCTCTCTCATTTCCTCTCCCTCCCTCACCCTGACTCTCTCTTTCTCTCTTTCCCTATTAGGTTTAATGATTTTTCTCTCTTTTTCTCTCTCCTCTCTCTCATTTCTTTTTCTCTCTCCTCTCTCCTCTCTCTCTCTCATTTCCTTTTCTCTCTTCCTCTCCCTCTCTCATTTCCTCTCCCTCCCTCACCCTCACCCACATCCTCTCTTTCTTTCTTTTTCTCTCTTCCTCTCCCTCTCTCATTTCCTCTCCCTCCCTCACCCTCACCCACATCCTCTCTTTCTTTCTTTTCCTATTATGTTTAACATAGTTCCTCTCCCTCCCTCACCCTCACCCTCACCCACACCCTCACCCACATCCTCTCTTTCTCTCTTTTCCTATTATGTTTAACATAGTTTCTCTCTTTTTCTCTCTCCTCTCATTCTCTCATTTTTTTCTCTCTCCTCTCCCTCTCTCATTTCCTTTTGCTCTCTTCCTCTCCTTCTCTCATTTCTTCTCCCTCCCTCTCCCTCTCTCATTTCCTTATTATGTTTTTGTCTCCCCCCCTCTCCCTCTCTCATTTTCCTATTATGTTTAATGTCTCCCTCCCTCTCTCTCTCCCTCTCCCTTTCCCATTTCCTCCCCCTCTCCCTCTCTTTCTCTCTCTCTCCCTCCCTCTCCCTCTCTCATTTCCTCTCCCTCCCTCTCCCTCTCCCTCTCCCTCTCCTTCTCTCTCATTTCCTCTCCCTCTCTCAATATACACAAATTATACAAAAAAAATAAAAAAGAGAGAGAATGCACTCTCCCTCCCTCTCGTTCTCTCATTTCATCCCCCTCCCTCTCTCATTTCCTCCCTCTCCCTCTCCCTCTCTTTCTCTCTCCCTCCCTCCCTCCCCCTCCCTCTCCCATTTCCTCCCTCTCCCTCTCCCTCTCTCAATATACATAAATTATATTTAAAAAAGTAAAAGAGAGAGAGAATGCACTCTTCCTCCCTCTCCCTCTCACATTTCCTCCCCCTCCCTCTCCCTCTCTTTTTCTTTCTCTCCCTCCCTCTCCCTCTCCCTCTCCCTCTCTTTCTCTTTCTCTTTCTCTTTCTCTTTCTCTCCCTCCCTCTCCCTCTCTCATTTCCTCCCCCTCCCTCTCCCTCTCCCTCTCTTTCTCTCTCATTTTCTCTCCCTCTCTCAATATACACAAATTAAACCCTAAACAAGTAAAAGAGAGAGAGAATGGACTCACCGTAAATATTTGAAGGAGGGTTTAGCGGCTCGTCTTTGTGATGGCGGCTCCTCCTCTCCTTCGCGAACAACCGCGGTGGCAGCGGCGGCGGCGGCGGTGAGAAGCCTTCTTCCTCTCCCTCTCTCACCCTCTATGCAAAACGGTCACTCTCTCTCTCACTCTCCCTCTCGAAAACTTTCACGAATGCGCGAAATGAAGCACGCTAGGGTTTCGACCCGCTTTTTTTCTCTATGGAGCGATGCCGCTATTTTGCGTCGCTATGGCCTAGTTTCCTTGTAGTGGAAGATAAAGAAGAAGGGAGGTTGAAACCACCTCTTCCAACCATCCAACCATGCGAGTTCTCATATTCCCTTTTTGTTAAATTCATAATATAAGAGATTAAATACAAAAGTATTTCTTTTAAGGTTCGCACCCTTTATGTCTTAGGCCAAGTGCATAATCATTTTACATGTCCAAAGGACCTTGCAATTCACACTATAATTTACAATACATAACATTAATTTTTGACCAAATTTGCACCAAATTAAGGATTCATTAGCACATTTAGTGTACCATCTTATCTATTCTTAGCAAGTTCACACTTCGTAGCTACATATACATATATTTTAGTACTTCCACATTAGTATTTTATCATATTATAGACTAAGTTCCTTTATGTGAAAGAAGAAGAAAGAAGAAGCAGATTTTAGCCCTACTTCTCTATGTGGTCGTCTCTATTGTACATGTGCTTTTATTTACTCTACCACTTTCTCCCTTGTCTATTTTCATGATATCAAAGCCATCCCATGACAACAAAAAGGTCAATCAAAGGCTAAGGTAAAGGCGATCGAGTGTAAAAGTAAGCAAGTAAGTGCCAAGTAAGAAGCTCTTTCATCTTGTTCAATTTGACATGGAAAATAGCCATAGGAGGCACATGTTAGCAAAGCTATATTCTCCGATTGCAGTGAAACTTATAAGCATGAAGAGCAATGTATGTATTGTAAAATAGTTCTTTAAGGCATTTGCATAGTGATTTTTACCATTTGAGGTCATTTTGGCTTCCATTTTATCCCTACAAGTTGGTTGAAAATAGTTTTTGGATAATACTATAGATTTAGTTGTGTTTGCCATTTCTAGTTGCACACATAGAGGGCATTTGCATAAAAGTTACAAATTACAAATATTATTGTGTAGTTAATGAAACAGATTTCGTGTTTTTATAATGTCCCTACTACTTAGTTCCACCTTAGAAACAATGTGTATGCACGAGGTATGCACATTCTCTTAAAATAAAGTATTATGGAAAAATATTTGCTCAAAAAATAAGTTATTTTATGCTAAAAATAAATTATTATATAAAGTTGTCACATTTGCACGTTTGCACTTCACTAAGCACATACATGCTTAGAAAAATTAAATCAAAATATTAAATATAATAAAAGCTATACATTTTATAGTAGTGATAACCATGTTTTGATAATAAAAATAATTTTTATTATTAATGAGGTATTATATACCAATTCATAAGTAGAAGTACTTAAGAAACCCTTACAAGACAAGCTTATTAAAACTATGTTTGTAGTATAAAACAAAAACAACAACTAGCCTAGTGGATAGTCACTTGGTAGTTAAGAAGACTTCGAGTGACAATGTTGCTGGGATGGGTGACCTCCTAGGAAGTTTTTCCTACAAGTGAGTGGTGGCTTCTCACATGTAGCCAACAATGCAAATGAAGCCTTTGTAGCATGTTGTCAAGCATGCCAAAGCTAAGATGCCAAGGTCTATGCCTTAGCTGTGAGCCTTGCCACAATATGTGGTGCCCATGACCTTACACAACCTCTACAGTTCGAGGTGTCTAGGGTTTTGTTTGAATAAAAATTCATAAAATCTTTTTTTTTCAAAGAGAAAAAGAGGAAACATATAAAAAATGGAACCCTCACCCTAACATTATTGATTATATTAGCTAAAATGCTCAACACAAATCCATTCTCCCTCCCTCCTACACTGAGTACTATATAAATAGGGATAGGGGGCATCTAAAAAATAGATAACTCTTGCATCGATTAGTTTTCTCTCTTTTCTTCTCCATCACACAGAAGTTTTGTTAAAATCCACCGAGCTTCCCTCTCTTCCCCACACAGTATGGAAGCTCTATCGTTTTACTGAGTCCATTCCATGGCTCCTAAGAGAAATAAAGATGTTGTGAGGGCTCCCAAGAATGATGAAGGGGTGGGGTCACTAACGCTAAAGTTTAACTTGAACTGAAGCACACCCTAGAGTCACCTTGAATGCATTCAACTCATAGAACCGATTGTCATAGGAGAATCCAAAGTTGCGATTTTACCCCATAATAATGATGGCTAGCCCATGGAGGATAATCAAGTTTGGTGAAGGAAAAATTAGTTACTTTTAAATCTTTAAATTTTATCTCAAATAATTTCATAAAATTTTTAATCAACTTATGTGGTCACTTCATTGTAAGTAAAGAAAGAAGCTCAATACATTTAAAATACACGTAGAATGAGTCTTTTGTTTCATAAATTATGTATAGCTAGAATTACTCAAATTTATTACTAGAAAATATGTTGTCCTGTGGTTACACGTTTGATGAAGGAAAAGCAAGGAAGAGACATATGTATAAGCATTCTAGATATATACTTATGGAATACTTATTCATGATCTTGACACATTTTTCTAGGATCAAAATTGATCCAGTAAAATAATCTAAGCTTCGAATCCATTATTAAGTTCTATTAATTGAATGAGAGCTCTAGGTGGATCAAAACACATGCAAGGAATTATCTTGAGTACTACAGGGCATCCAGGCTTTTAAATTTAAAAAAGCAACATGGTTTTTCAAAAAGTGACATTTTTTACTATTTTGAAAGGATTTTGCCAATTCTACCCATGATAGCTTGTTGATCGAGTCTATTCTATTTGATTTGAGAACTTGGATGACCATATTCAGAGTTTGGATGAAAACATTGGAGAGAAAATAAGTTACAACCAAGCGTAGGATAGGACTATTGTCCTTAGGGTTTTGACCATATTCCATTACTTACAAGGTTTCTTGCTTAAGGCATCTACTTGCCAACTATTACTAGATGCTTTGGACTATCAAATGGTGTTCTTTTGGGTGATTTTGAGTAGCAAAGAAGTGATCTTTTATTGCTATACATACCCATAAAACAAAGCTAAAGTACATCCAAACTTGACAAGATGGAAAATAATATGTATGCAAATAATGATGTTGTCAGATCTAGAGACTTCATGAACTTCATGATGACCTATGGGATGTTCAAATAGAAAGAAGCTATGACTAATGCTTTGAAGAAGGTCATAGAAAAAGTCAAGAAATTTGATAGATGAAATATCACTAAATTTCTCCATGTTTATACAAAAAAGCTTGGCATGGCTAGGGGTACCTACTGATCTATTTTGATAGAGCTGTGGCTTATGAGTTACAGACCAAAGTAAATGCAATTTATACAAAGCATGGGATTACATGGGCTACTTTCAAGAGAGCTCTAAAAAATGAATTTTATCTTGAAGATGAAAATCGTATAACAAATGGATCTTTCCTAGATTGGATTTCTAAACCCAAGAAGGGCCTTTTTGTTCTAGAGCTACATAGGATTTTTGAGAAAAATTATGAGCAATTGAGTGCTATAGAGCAGCTAACACCTACTTTTCTTATAGGTTGTAGATCCTTGTTGCAAATAGAATTTGAAGTTCTTCTTGAATATATGATCTTGGAAATACAAAAAGATAATGTTAAGTCTGCACACATGGACTTATCAATCAAATCTATTTTGTTTCATGTGAGTATCTGGACGAGCATATTTAGAGTTTAGATGAAATAGTTAGAGAGAAAATGAGTAACAACCAAGTTTAGGATAGGACTGTTGTCTTGAGGGTTTTGATCAAATTCCATTGCTTACATGTTTCTTTCTTAAGGAATCTACTTATTTACTATTGATGGATGCTCTCAGCTATCAAAGGGAAATCTTTCGAGTGATTTTGACCATCCAAGGAGTGATTCTAGATTATTTTGGTTAGTGTACTAAGTATAGCCTTTCATTATATTGCTATAGCAAAGAGTTTCAAATTGCATAGAGTGGCCAAGCAATTGTCTTGACAAAGTTTCATCTAAGCCATCATCTTAGACACAAAGCTTGTAGTATGAGAAGAGTAGTTACATTGTACATATTTTATCGAAGAGGATTATACTATGTGTTTTGGGTTCTTTTTCTTTGTATATCTATCTTATATCTTTTCTTTAAACTTTAGTGGTTAGCAGATTGATACAAAACTCTCCTCCCCTTTCCCCCTTCCCTCGACATTTGGTGAACTCGATGTGAAAATCCATGTTTGAACTTGACAAGATGGGAGACAATATTTATGCATATGATTATGTTCTCATATCCATAAACTTCATGAACTTCATACGGCCTATGAGATGTTCAAACAAGAAGAAGTTGTGACTAATGATTTGGAGAAGGTCATAGTAGAAGTCCATAAATTTTACAAACAAAATATTATGAGATCTCTCCATGTTTATATAGAAAAGCTTGAGATGGCCAGAGTACTGTGACCGAAGAGATGCTAGGTTATTTTGATAGAGTTGTGGCTTAAGAGCTACAGATCAGAGTAAATACAATTTATACAAAGCATGGGATTGCATGGGCTACTTTCTAGAGAGCTCTAAAAAATGAATTCTATCTTGAAGATGCAAATCATATGATGAAGAGATCTTTCCTAGAGTGGATTTCCAAGCCCAAAAAAGGGGCATTGTAGATCTGCATAGAGTTTTTGAGAAAAAATATGAGCAATTGAGTACTATAGAAGAAACTAACACTTGAGAAAAAGAAAGTCTTGCTTTCCTTATAGGTTGCACATTCTCATTGTAGATGGAATTAGAAGAGCTTCTTGAAGATGTGATCTTGGAGATAACGATGAGCAAGAGTAGCACATACTGGAGGATGTATAGATTTGGAGGGGGTGGATATCGTGTGGTTACATATTTAATGAATGAAAAGCAAGGAAAATACATCTATATATGTATTTTAGATATAAACTTAGGGGATATTTATTCATGATCATGACACATTTTTCTAGGATCAAAACTATCAAAACACATGCAAGGAGTTATCTTGGGTCCTACAAGGTGTCCAAGTCTAAAAATACAAAAATGTAGCTCGAATCTTTGAAAAGTGACACTTTCGACTATTCTAGGAGGATTTTAGCTATTCTGCCCATGTTGGCTTAATGATGATGTTTGTTCTATTTGATTTGAGTACTTGGATTACCATATTTAGAGTTTAGATGAAAAAGTTAGAGAGAAATATTATGATTTTAATCATGTTCCATTCCTTATAGGGTTTCTTGCTTAAGATATCTACTTGCCTGCTATTTATGGATGCTTTGGCCTATTAAATGGCATTCTTTTGGTGGTTTTGAGTAGCAAAAGGTTGAGCTTTTTCCACTATACATACCCATAAAATGGAGCTGAAGTATATTTGATTGTCCATACATTTATTTAATGTATGTAGTATAGTCTTTCATTGTATTGCTATAGCAAAGTTTTTCAAATTGCATAGAAGTGGTAAAGAAATATCTTGATGGAGTTTCATTTAAGCCATCATCTTAGACACAAATTTTGCAATTCGAGAAGAGTGATGATAGTGTGTAGAGTTTATCAAAGAACAATGCACAATGTAATTTTGGATCCTTTTATTTCTTTATCTATCTTGTCTATTTTCTTTAAGTCTTAGTGATTAGTGGCTTGATATAATACCCCCCTCCCCTCACCCCCTCTCACATTTGGTGAACTTGATGTGAAAATTCATGTCTAAACTTGATAGGATGGGAGACAATATGTATGTAGATGATGATGTTGTCAGAACTAAAGACTTCATGAACTTCATGGGGACCTATGAGATGTTGAAAAGGGAAAAAACTATGACTAATGCTTTCTTTTGGGTGATTTTGAGTACTAAAGGAGTGATGTTTTGGTGCTATACATATCCATAAAGTGGAGCTAAAGTACATCTCATTGTACATAGAGCATTTTAGGTTCTTTTGTTTAGTGTATGAAGCATAGTCTTTCATTGTATTACTATAGTAAACAGTTTCAAATTGCACAATGTGTTGGGACAAAAAGTGGGCCCAACACTAGCTCTAGGGCTCTAGCCGTGCCTCATAAACTCACCCAAACAACCCATGGCCTCGCAGCCAAGAGTGTATAGTCACTATGAACAGAATTATCGAAAGAATGTGTTTGTAGATTCAATCTCTAGATTGTAGTCCAACGTGATGCCCTTCCTTCCTCCAAGCACAATCGAGTACCCAAACATTCAGGTGGCTAGCACCTCATAACACAAACAAAGGGAGCACCCCCTAGCTTATTGATATGGCCCCACTATAACTCTCCTACACCCTAGGGATTAGCCCTAGGATGCACCATCTCAACATATATAACACACACACACACACAAAGTCAACTCGTTCACAATATTTGTTCCAAGAGATGGTATTTTTCTCACTAAAACAGTCCCCAAGGAAATGATTATACTAGAACTATAGTATAGCGAGTTGCACACTCATTGTGGTGGGTCAATAGTTTGAAATCAAGTGCTATGCATCCAAGAGATGATTCTCTTTATACCATGTCGATGTAATGTAATGCAATGCAAAGTGGATGACTTTGAGTGCACCTACATTTTACTTAAATGAAATCAACATTATGAATGTGCTCAAACATTCTTTCCATGGTTTTTCTTCACTAACGACTTTGCTACGATGATAAGGTAGTGCTGTCGGACTACTCGGTGCCATTATACCTCTTAATACTTAAAATAAGATTGAAACCTATATGAAAACTATAGCAAACAAATATGATTTTGAACCATATTCAACACATAAAACCCCCTCTCTCCCTATCATTTAGGGTTTTGCTGGTGATGGGAAGGTTAAGAGGTATTTTCATATATGACAAAAGTAATAAATATGCACTAAAACATACAAATGGGGGTAAACCAAGGCAAACCCTCGTGCTTTACCTACATTATACTTGCGCAAACATATTCCTAAATTTCCATAATTTTTTACACAAAAACTTTTTTTTTTATTTTCTTTCTTTTAAAACTATATTTTTGGTATTTTTTCTTATTTTATTTATGTAAAATTATTAATTTTTCTATTTTCAAAATTTTAAAAATTAATTTGAACTATAATCCATCATCACATTTAATATCATCCCATATGAATATGATTTGATCACCCAAATCCAAGAAAAATGTCATTTTTTCCTTTAAAACACGGGTTTGGGATTTTTTTGTATTGCACTACCAAGGAAAAACATGAATCCGGTAATAAATCTTCTATTAGACTTGCTACCATCCCAATTTTCATCTATAGACCCAAACACATGTATATCTTTACTTGCTCATAAAAAAGTTCATAATGCAAGGTGGACTTCGCATACCTCAATATGCATCCTAACTGCATCCAAATGAGGCTTTCTAAGTACATGCATAAAATTGACTCACAAGTCCAACATCATAGGCCTGGTGATAGTTATATCGATCAAAATCCCTACGATCTTTATGAACATAGTAGGTCTTCTATCTCACTCCCAACATTAGCATTTAACTTTACATTTTGCTCCAATGGCACTGAAAGAGGCTTATATGCCATCATACCATAATTGGACACAATATATACAAGCCATACTATCTTTGGTACAACCATATACCAACACACATCTGATCACCTCAGTACTAAGAAAGTATCTCAGCTCACCCAAATCCTTCATCTCAATTTTTTGTTTCAAAAGGCCATTGGACATTAGCAATCCCATTGTCATTATCACTTGTAATAATCAAGTCATCCAATAGATGACTATGACAACCAAACCTACATCACCTTCCTCACATAAAGTGAGTGATCTACCTGTGAAACATAAAAGTCAATGTTGATAAGATAATCTCCAATATTTTTAGACACAATGAACCTATTTCCTACTTGATGTATACATCTTCTTGCCAATCACTATGCAAGAAGGAATTCTTCACATTCCCAACGCCATCGCACATCTAACACTTGTCATCCTAGCAATTGGATTGAAGGTCTCTTCTCATAATCTATGCCATGTGTCTATGCATAACCTTTTGCAACCAACCTGGCCTTATAATTGCTAATAGTACCATTTGCATTATGCTTTATTTTACAGACCCACTTAAAACCAATATCTTCCTTTCCATTGGGTAATAGTTCTAGATCCCAAGTCATGTTGGCCTCTAACGTAGAAATCTTATCATCCATTACCACATCCCAATGAGCATGACCAATAGCCTCCTCAAAACAAGTGGGCTCATTTTGTGTGTCACATGCTCAACGATGGGAAGTTGGATACCATCTTATCATTTTGTGTGTCACATGCTCAACGATGGGAAGTTGGATACCATCTTATCAATTCAAGAGGTTTGAAAACATGGCACATTGGGTAGCTCTCACCTAGCCTCTTACACATCATAAGAAAACCAAAACCATTGTGGTGAGCTCCCTTAGACCTCCTTCAAGAATGAAGGTAGCTCTTGGTAAGCTCCATGACCTAAGTGTGCATCCACTTTCCCTCTTCACCCTCTATGGCCTTCACATGCAAGATAGGAGCATGAGGATAGGCATGAGAGAGCACTCAAGAGAAGGGATGGAGGCTTCATCCTTGGTCCCTCACTTGCACACCCTCTCTCTCTCTCTCTCTCTCTCTCTCTCTCTCTCTCTCTCTCTCTCTCTCTCTCTCTCTCTCTCTCTCTCTCTCTCTCTCTCTCTCTCTCTCTCTCTCTCTCTCTCTCTCTCTCTCTCTCTCTCTCTCTCTCTCTCTCTCTCTCTCTCTCTCTCTCTCTCTCTCTCTCTCTCTCTCTCTCTCTCTCTCTCTCTCTCTCTCTCTCTCTCTCTCTCTCTCTCTCTCTCAACGAAAAGTGGAAAAGTTAGAACAAGAAACCAGCACACATATGAATAGCCTTTTTCATTATTTTTCAAACCTTTTATATAAAAAAATAGGGCTAGGATTTCCCTCTTCCTATGGGCATCCAATCCATTTTGTGGCCTAAAGACCGATCTTCCCCCCTTGCATACACTCAAATCCGTGTTCCTATGTCAAGTGCTATTAAATTTAATTAGAATTTGCATGGACGGCCCTCATTTACAAACAAATGATTTCTTTTCCCAAGGCCTAAACATTTTAAAACAATTTTTGGTTTCCATATTCTTCTCTCCCTTCATGTATTTGTATCTTCAACTTCTTAAGATTTTTCATCCTCCTAATCCCATGGCAGTCATGCTGAAAGGATGGTGGTATAACTAGCAACTTGTACTAAAAATTTTGGTGGGAAAGTCCTAGTACTAGGAATCTTGGATGATGGTGAAGGATGGGTGGGAATGAAGGAACTTGTTTGAGTAGAGCAACACTAGCAACATCGTTGCTTGTAGGATTAGGAGTTATCCAGGGCTCCAAGAGCCAATCGAGGCAGTTGTGAAACAACTAGACAAGTACCAATCAAGCAATGATCGTACAATTTTGTAGAGCAGTTCGAGCAGGTCTGCAAGGCTAATAACCTCACAAATCTCGCTCAATGCTCGTAAGATTTTGGCATATGCTTGGGTGATAAGGGTGGGACGTGGTACACAAGCTTAAATGCTGCGGAGTGCAACAATTTCAATGACCACAAAAGTCTCTTCATTAAGAGATTCTCGAATTTTGAGTACTTAGATAATCTAATAGTGCAGGTGATAAATGTCAAGCAGGGGGACAAAGAGGAGATCAGGGACTACGTTACTCACATGCGAAGTCTCTATAAGAAAATCCCCATTAATGAACGACCCACTGAGAGAGCGATACCCACCGTGTTCATCAATGGAATATGCAGTGAGGACCTCTACAAGGCCTTAGTAGGCAACTCCAGCTTGTAGAGAGACACACTAGCTAGGGTCTTTGAAGAGGCCATATGAGTGGATGACCAACTTAAGGAGAGAATCTCTAGGAGCTCAAATCAAGAAAAAGTTGACTCTAGAACCCAGAAAAGGCAACAACATCTAGCAAATGGTCACGCCCAAGTAACCAAGATAAAGGGAAGGGCATTGACCTAAGCCCGGAGCTAGCAAAGATGAAAATGGAGCTAGACAGACTACAAGAGATGATGAGAGGACCTATGTGATCACATGTCCAATGCATGTATTGTGGCAGAAACCACCTTCCAGCTGAGTGTCAAGACCCTAGGTCCCGACCTTGCGCCAACTACGGTAGGTTCAGCCACGATGCCATGTATTGCAAACCGCCAAGGCTGAGCCATACTCACAGCCTTACAACCAGCCTTACCTAGGGAGTAGGCCTCTGAATTTCTTTGGGAGAGGAGCCATGTTGGCCCTTCCAGCACCTAATGATACAAAGCCAATAATCCCTAGGATAGAGATCAATCCCACAAGCATACCTAGACCGCCTAGACCTTACATAACCCATCCACCGAGCGATGTTCCAATCCACTATGTGGAGGAACCCAATGATGAGGAGCCTTACATAAACCCTTACATCTCATACGACAAAGAGGACAATCTAGTTTTCATGGATTATCAACCAATGCCAATGATGGTGTTAGGAAGAGGGAGAAGTAGACGCTTAGGAGGGTAGACCCAAGAGCCGATTTCACTTGTGGTCACCCAAGACATATCTCTTCGCGCTGCCCCAAGAGGGAGCAAGACAATTGAGACAAGAGTGATCTCAGATGTGTTGAGTGTGGAATCACCCACTTGTTTGCCAATTTCCCTAGGCAAAAGCCATCCCCTAGCTTGACAACTGTACCATCAATTCCATTGGGACTATTTGGCATTGAGACACTCAATGGGAGGCCACGCCCATCTCGTTGCATGTTATGACCCGAAGACGAAGCATGCTAGTATATCATTGCCTGGGCCTAGTAACCTAGATGTAGCATCAATCAAAAAGAGAAGTCATACAAGTGAAGAAAGAAGAAAAGTGAAGCAAAGGTCACGTGGAAAACTGAGAGCGCAATGACACTGCCTGTTTGAAAGAAAGTCACAAACGCTGAGGCAGAAACATCCACTCCAAAGACTACTGAGAAAGGGAATGCTAAGGTAGGGGAGTACCTCAACCTAAAGTGCCAACTCAAAGCCATAGAAAAGGTCAAGGAGTGGGCGAGAGAAGCCTAGGAACACCTAAAGGATGCTAAACCCATCTTCGAGGATGAGATCAACGATCTCTCTAGTGTGAGCACATTAGTTTCTCCCACATGACCGAGAGACGCGTCGGCACCTCAAATTGTGCCACCTAGACAGAGCTTGAACACCACGGGCCAGCAAACGATTCGAGGCCATTGGTCAAGGATTGCAAAATTAGAATACAAGAAAGCAACGAGAAATCTTCTTAGAATGCTAGTGACCACCCCTGTAACTCTAAGCCTAGGAGATCTCCTTAGGCAACATCCGTCACTATGGTAGGAGCTAAAGAAATGGGTGAGGAATCGATGGAGCAAGCTGCCACTAACTTGCAAGACCACGATGCAGTAATGTAAATACCAAGCCTGACCCTGCACTCAGTACCCAATTCTTTGCATGTTAATGCTTTCTGGGAAGGCACTAAAATGCACGTGGTCTTGCCGGTCCTAGCTCTAGGTGATACCTTGAGGAAAGGTATCGTAGACACGAGAGCAAGAGTCAGTGTACTTAGCCATGTAGTACTCCACACTTGGGGTAACCTGCATGTCGAGGATGAAAGTGAAGCCATTTGGAGTGCTAGAAAAATAGGCCATTGAAGATCACAGGAGTCCAGTTCTCTATGGACTTGAAAGGAGTGGACTATGATATCCTGCTAGGTTGACCCTGGATGCGCAATGCACGAGTCATAGACGACTGGGGGAACAATCTAATTTTCTTGGGCAATTGGACGAAATTGGTAAGAGAGGAGATGGATACTTGGAAGACTACACCAGTCAACCTAGACACCATCTCAGCTATGTTGAAGGGTGACACTCATATCAGGAAATCTTATGGGCCATTGACTAAGTATATCCCTTGCCTTGAGAATGAGCAAGATTGGATGCATGTGCTAGCCACAATTGATCTTCCATTCTCGAATAACGAGGAATACGAGCAAGCTGCTAAGGAGTCGATAAGCCCAAAGACACGCCCTCAGTACCAATCTGCATGATGGCTAGGTGCTCACATGGGAGACCAATCTCTATCACATTCCACGTCCTGAACAACAAATGAGACCTCCACAAGATCTTAGAGCACCTAACCGGAAAAATTAGCTGGTAACCCAACTCCAAATCTTAAACCGCTCAAGGATCTCTTGGATGAACCCAAGTGGCAATGGGCCAAGTGCATAACCTAAACTTGATGTACAATTGGGCCTTAGCCATCAATGACAAGGAACCACACTTAGGAGGTGACAAGCAGTTGGATGAGGATGATTTCGATGATGAGTACGAAGACTGTTGTTCCTCCAATGACAAGAGCAAAGAAGAAGTCGACATGATAGAGTACGGCACTGAGGGGCACGAGATTGAACAAATACGGGGGCAGACTCCAAACTGCACAAAAAGAGCATCTTTAGAATCAAGAAAGAAGTCACTCAAATGGGTTGCGATTGCACCTAGTTGGAGCACATAGGAGTGATTGATTATGAAGGAGCAGGTCTTGCCCAACCAAGTATCGCATTAATACTTAGAATGGAATCACCATCGAAGCTACAACCTCCAGGAGAGACTCCGTCATCTAGCAAAGACGGAGAATTCGATTCTGAGTCAAAACTAAGCTCAAATAGTGATCCTGAGATGCTCCGATCACCACCTAAGACCAAACACACCAAAGGAGACCTACCTATCCACCTAAGGCACCAAAGGTTGTAGGAGGAAAAGAGGAAACAATCTAGGGATCCACAACCTGAGGAGCAAAGAGGGACCAAAGGAAGCCAAAAGACTTTCTAAAACAATTCATGAGATTTAAAAAACGTGAGAGGGTGGTAGTCTTGTTAGAAGCCAAAAGATGAGGGCAAGCAAGCGAGCCTATAGAAGGACCCGCCAAAGTCAAGGAGGTCAATCTAGCTAAGGAAGGGGAGATGCCCTAGCCTATTTTTATGGCCGATGACTTGATTGAGGAAGATGAGGCAACTCTTATTGCTCTCTTGTGAGAGTACATAGACGTGTTTGCTTGGTCCCTCAATGAGCTAAAAGGGATGGATTCGAGTGTAGTGACTCATAGCATCCTGATGACACCTGATGCATATTTCTAGCTATTAATGACTCCTCTTTCTTGTGACAATGGTATGCTTTCAGACTTCAATGGGAGTAAGAGGGCTACCAAATCATGACCAGTGCTGAGCAAAGACGTGCAATAAAGACCTCCAAATACAACCCAACTTATGTAGCCCCAATCTCCTATAAGATATTGGCCACCATTCACATACGGCCCCTCGACGAGCATATTATGACTCACCCCTACCTAGATCACCAAAGGAGGAGTTATATATTACTATAGCTGAATAGGCTCTGGTGATTTCCTAATGGATGGCCTCACCTACCTCACCCACGTAAGCATACAACATGTCGACATGGACCATTATGCTCAAATGAAGTACAATCCAAACTTCTACGTTTAGCTCATGCGAAGGTGATACACTGTCAGCACACATCAAATAGTTTCCACCCTTCAACCTTTAGTCCTAGGAAGGATTCTTCTCATCTCTAAGGGGGAGGGTGTGAATGGTATGAAACATAATGGAACATAAAATGTGTGAAACATAAAACCCTAAAACCTCGATCAACATTCAAAAATAGAAAATAATGTGTAAAAATCAACTCATGATTGAGTAAAAGTGTCGAAAATTTTTGTGAAATACATGGACTATTTAAAGAAGATTTCTCTTTCTATATTTAAGCATTTCAGTTTCCATAATCATTTCGTCCATCTCCTATGCATCTTTTCGCAAAAATGATCTAAAGAATACTAATGGTGAGCTATGGCTTCATGATAGGCACCTCCAATTGGCAAGATGACAACAGAAAAATAGCAAGCTGCCATTCTTGGAGGAAGAGCAAGCAAAGTATGGCCTCTCAGTGGTGGAGACAAGGGCCTACAACCAATTCAAATTCAACCACATCCTGAATTTGGAAGGATAGTCATGGCGGAGCCAGCCATCAAGCAAATCGTGAAGCAGTGCAAGCTACATAAGTATGTGGAGAAGGTGGGCTAAGCCGTGGACTATGAGAAGTGCATGGAATTCCTCTGGACTTTCAATAGGAATCGCGACACCGTCATGATGTGTAAAGAGAATGAAACCCACCAGGTGGAAATCGAGCTGAGTCCCGAGTTGGTGTAGAGAGCACTAGGGGCCTGCCCAACAAAGTTGAAAGATGGCCAAAAAGGGATGTGTACAGCATATTGAAAATGGACAAAGTCATGGTCCACACCAACGATGGCATCAGCTTAGCTGACATCCTCGACAACTACATGCCAAAATGGTGCATGCCTTGTTCTCCAGCCAAAGGTACATGCATTGATGAGCAGAATCAATGTACCAATGCTGAAAAGCATCGATGCCAAGTCCTTCAATGAGGTGAACCTAAACAAATTCGTGTAGAAGATGATAAAAACATCGCCAAAAGCATTGGCCACAAGTGGAAGACCCACAGGGGGAGAATCCCTGGCCTCCAAAGTTAGGAAGAAGTCATCATCGAAGGCCTCTACCATTGGGTTCAAAGGGGTCTTGACAGCCATCATCAGAGACCTTGTGGGAAGCAGAAGAAGATGAGGAAGTTGGCAATATGCCAAATAGGTTCCCTCCCCACCAAGAACAAGATAAATCTAGTGAGAGGATGGAAAGTGATGAGCAAGAGAACTAGAAGAAGGAGAGAATAGACCTACAAAGAGCCCAAAGAGATTCCAAAAACGCCGAGGACAGAAGGAAGAGAAAAGAAAAGGAGGAAGCAAAACTAATAAAAGAGGAATCCAGGAAAGTTAAAGAGGAGAGGAGGAGGAAAGCAGAGCAAGAAGTTGAGGAGTTAAGGAGGAAGGAAGAAGAAGACATAGCCCTAGCTGTCCGCCTCTCAGTGGAGTAGCCCTCAAGGGAAGAAGAGTTGGCTGCCATGAGCCCTCAAGAAGAAGAATGCCCAAGCACAAGCTCCCAAGCACCCAAAATCATGCCACCCCCAATAGCAGAGGGCAAGGGCAAGGGTATACTTAACCCCATCCCACATGTCCTAGTGCCCACCACCCTAGTCTTTACACCCACCCAAGCCTCTTTTACCACGGTGGATGCTAGTAACCTTGTGACCTGGGTGCAATTTCTGGTCAACAAAGAAATAGTTCATGGTGAAAGTGGAGGGACCTAGTGACTAGAACAAAAAGTCCGGCAGTTGTTGCTACAGATGTGGAGTCCAGACAGGACTCCAAAAGGCAGAAGATAGAAGCATCCACAACAACTACTCCTACGATGACTATGTCAAGGGACTCCTATCATAGCTGGAGAGGGCAAAAGAAGAAAAGAAATAGCTCCTATTTTTTAGCTCGAGGATGGAAAGGAGACTATGGAAACCTTCCAGCTAGAGAAAACCTGCCAAGTGGCCGTGTGTCAAAGAGAAATAAACAAGCTAAAGGAGGAGCTCAAGGCCAAGGAAGGAGAAGAAGAAAGGTGGCAAGAAAAGCTCACTTGAGAGACACAAAACCTCATCAGCCTACAACGCCATTATGATGAATTAGTAGTGTTGTATAAAGACCTACAAAAGGAGAATGAAAAGATCCAAGGCACTGCAGAGTAGCTAGCAGCAATAGAAGAAGAGAGAAGCCGAAGGCACCAAAAGCACATAGAAGATTTGGAAAATAGGGTAGCCTCGGAGCTAGAAGAGTAGAAACATTTGGAAAGAGAAATTGAGGAACATGAGAGGAGGCTAAGGGAATTAGCTCAAAGGCATAATGAGAGCTTGGAGTGAAGAGAAGAGGGGATGAATGGGTGGATAAGAGCGAAGGAAGGGTGAGAGACTTGGCATGCCGGCTAGCCCTTGCAAAAGGCGACAAGGTGTTAGCAGAAAGCAGGGTAAACACCGCACAAATAGGTCTGGAAGCCCAACAATGCACCTTCATCAACACTCTCTTAGATTCCACACAATATGAAGAGAGGAGGCCGTTGAATCATTAAGGGAAAAACTAGAAACCACCTGCAGTGCCCTGAGACATGGACTGCACATCCAAGCACATATAGCAGGGCCTGAGGAAGCAAGCCCACACGAGCATAGAAGAGAGGAAATGCAAAGGTCAGCTAGAGAGATAGGGCCAAGCCTAGAAATGGGACAATAAGAGGCGAAGCTATTCCCACAACCTCCTTCCCCATGACCAGAATAGCAACAACAGGTGGACATCCCTACTACCAGAAAATCCTAGCTCAAAAATAAGAGGAAGCAAATGCTCGAGCATGCTCGAAGAAGGCTAAATGCTCAATCGGCAGCAATAATGCCAGCAATACCCATCCCGTCGAGAGAAGATTGCTTCCTATTAAACTATAACACTGGACCATCTCCCTGCACATCCAAATCACCTAATAACTTTTGTAGTCATACCACCTCACATGCTGCCATAGCATCACCTCTATACTCAGCCTCTGTACTCGATAAAGCAACTATAGGTTGCTTTTTGTTGCTCCATGTAACTGTTGCACTACCAGGGGAAAACATGAATCCACTGGTAGATCTTCTGTTTGACATGCTACCAGCCCAATCTACATCTGTGTATCCAAAGACATGTATGTCCTTACCTACCTCATAAAAAAGTCCATAATGTAAAGAGGACTTCACATATCTCAATATACACCTAATGCACCCAAATGAGGCTTTCTAGGCATCTGCATAAATTGGCTGACAAGGCCAACAACATAGCTCAAGTCTGATCTTGTGATAGTCATCTAAATCAAACTCCCTACTATCCTCCTAAACATAGTAGGGTCTACTATCTCATCCCACTCGACACTCAACTTCACATTTTGCTCCAATGGTAGTGAAAGAGGCTTACATACTGTCATACCATACTTGGATAACATATCCAAGCTATACTGCCTTTGGGATAGCCATATACCATCATCACATTTGATCACCTCAATACCAAGAAAGTATCTCAACTCACCCAAATCTTTCATCTCAAACTTCTTCTTCAAGAAGTCCTTAACTTCAACAATCCCATTGTCACTGTCACCTATAATAATCAAGTTCATCCACATAGATAACTATGATGACCAAACCTGCATCTCCCTTTCTCACATAAAGTGAGTGATCAGCATCAAAAATACAAAATCCAATATTGACAAGATACTCTCCAATCTTGTTAGACCATGCTCTACGTGCTTGCTTCAGCCCATAGAGCACCTTCTTTAACCTGCACACATATGTGGAATGCTCTAAATCCTCATAACCTTGTGGCTGCTCCATATACACTTCTTCTTGCAATTCACCATGCAATAAGGCATTCTTAACATCCATTTGCTGCAAACTCCAACCTTTGGCTGCTGCCAAGGCAATCACACATCTAACAGCTGCCATCCTAGCAACTGGGCTAAATGTCTCTTCACAATCTATGCCATATGTTTGAGCATAGCCTTTTGCAACTAGCCTAGCTTTATACCTGCTAAACTGAACCATATGCATTATGCTTGACTTTGTAAACCCACTTACAGCCAATAGCTTTCTTACCCTTAGGTAAGGGTACCAAATCCCAAGTCTTATTGGCTTCTAATAATGCAGCCATCTCCTCATCCATTGCTGCATCCCAATGAGCATGACCAACGGCATCCTCAAAACAAGTGGGCTCAACATCCTCAACTAGTTTCACCATATAAGCATAATGGTGAGCTGCATAACATTCAAAACCAAATCATTTAATAGGGTATCTGACCATTACATGGAGATCATTGGGATACCCTACTAGATCTACATACCACCAGATCACTCAATGGAGCCTTTACATTACTATGAGCTCTTTGTACACTTGGTGTCCTGACTGAAGGAATGCCAAGCTCATCATCCAAACTCTCTGAACCACTAGAATCTCTGTCAAATCCCAAATAATTGATAGATGCATCATTACCATCCAGAACTTTCTTCTTTCCTTTGTCCTTCCCTGCAACACTTATAGATCCGCCTGAAGATGTGGGGCTACTCCTCAGTCTCCCAGACCAAGGGTTCACCGTAGGTATGGTACCAGATGATGTTTCTGGTCCACTAAGACTCCTTGATTCTTGTTTTTCTTTTTGCACATAGCTATCCTGATCATTATCGTCATCTAATACATCACCATCAGGTGCATACCAGTTGTCCATCTCATCAAAGATAACATCCTTGCTCACTCTAAACTCACCTGTGACAGGGTTATAATAGCGATACCATTTCTACTCTAAAGAGTATCCAATAAAAATACATTTTTCTGCCTTTGGATCAAGCTTCTTCCGTAGCTCATCTGGCACATGAACATATGCAACACATCCAAATACCTTTAAGTGAGATACATCGGGCTTCTTGCCAATAAAGCATTCTTCAAGAGTCATCCCATGAACTACAACTGTGGGGATTCTGTTCATAATATAGACAGCAGTATGGACAACCTCAGACCAAAAATGTTTGGGCATATTCTTTTCAATCATTAATGCTCGTGCAACTTCTGCAATATGCCTATTTTTTCTTTCTGCAATCCGGTTTTCCTATGGGATATACCTGCAAGTAAATTGTCTCTTTATCCCATGAGTCCTCAAGAAGCCACTAAACTCATTAGAGAGGTACTCTCCCCCTCCATCTGATCTCAAGCACTTCACTTTTAAGCCTATTTCTGTTTCAACAGTTGCCTTAAAAGATTCGAAGTACTCAAACACATCACTCTTTTCCTTCATGAAGTATACCCATAACTTCCTTGAACAATCATCAATAAATGTGACAAAGTATTTGCTGCCACCAAGAGATATAGAATTTCTATGTATGCCTCCAAACATCTATATGCACTACACCAAGTATTTTTCTACTCACTTCTCTGTCATGCAAGAAGGTTTGTCTTGCTTGCTTACCAAACTGGCATGCTTCATAGACTTTATGCAATTTTGCAACTCTAAATGAAGACAACCCTGTAACCAATCCTTTGGACTGCATTAATTTCAACCTTTGCACATTTGTATGTCCAATACGTTTATGCCATATTTCAATATCTGCAACTACTCCTTTTCCTTTGGCATACATAGCAACATCCATTGCAAGAATTCCAACATCTAAAGTGAACATGCGGCCAACTCTACTTCCTTTTGCGACCAACCTACTTATCATTAAAGTCTTCTACAAAACAACATTTTGCATTGAATCGGACCTACAACCCCTACTCTACCATTTGGCCAACAGACACTAGATTCTTTGTGATTGATGGCACATATAATACATTTGTCAAACTCTTTGTCTAGCCATCATACAAGGACAAGGGGACCTTTCCAATGTGTGAAATTGGGTGGCATGAATCATCACTCGTCTGCATATAACATGGATTTTGTAAGTCCTGAATCTCTACAAACCATTCAACATGACTAGTCATATGATTAGATGCACCTGAATCGACATACCATACATCATCATGTGTCCCCTTTCCTGTAACTGCATTCATCATATGCTGCATAACAAACAGACGGTCATTTTTGTCTTCATTCTGTCGTGAACATGATGCATAGTTTCCTTGCTGCAATTTACCACTGCGAATATCATCCTTCTTAGCATAACAATTGGCTGCAAGACTTGTTTTGCCGCAATAATGGCAAACAATAGCGAAATTTCCATAACCTCTGTTCTACCATCCACCTCTTCCTTTAGAGCTCCCCCTACCTCTAAAGTTTCCTCAGCCTCCTGAAACTTGCATTTCACCAAATTGTTGATTGAACCTGTTTTATTGGTTATCGCTAGCACGTCCCATACCATAGCCTCTCGAAGAGGATCTACCACATCCCCTTCCTGAACTTGAGTAAAATGCTTAAACCTGTTCACCATTTTTTTCAAATGAGTCACCCTGCATATTGATCTCTTTGGTAATCATGAGAGAGATCGGCTCATCAAAATCTGGAAATGGCTTCCGTACGTATACTAAAGTAACAAATGATTTCCATGCCTTCTCATTATTAAGGCCACTCAAAGTGGATGAAATCAAATCATCATCATCAGGCATTGCATCAATCATTGCTAAAGCATATGCAATGCTCCTCACCTTCAACACATACTCATTGATAGACATTTTCCCTTTCTTCAAGGCATTCAACTCTTGCTTGAGTTGAATCTTTCATGCCTTTGTATTTACTGAAAACATGTTCTCAAAAATTATCCAAGGTGCATGTGAAGTTTCTCCATTCCTGATATGTCCCAACATCGTATTATCAATGACTGTAGATAACCATTACATCACCTTTTTGTCTTTCGCATTCCATTCTTTCCATGCTTTTAATTCATCTACAGTCGGGATACCCAGCTCTAGCTCCTTTTCTTCACTTGAAACAAACTCATAGAGGCCCTTTCCAATTAGGAAGTTCATCACATGGAACTTCCATGAAGGGTAGTTGTTCTTGTCGAGCTTCTCAATAATGGGATTTTCACTGTTCTTTGCCATTATCACAAACAAGGATACAACACAGCAAGCTATTCTTCTGCAATCTTTCACAACACATGCATAGCAATACACCAAGCAACCTTTTTCACTAATTGCTCAATCTGCAACCTGTTTGCAGATAAGCTTTATGTTTGTTTCTTGCAAACATCTCAAAAAATTCCAGATTCGAAATCTATAACTTGTGCACCCACGTTCGGTCAATACAGCCAAAATCACACTGTACCCTGAAATTGATGTCCGTAACCTTGCGGCTCTAAAACAGGGCCTGAAACGACCTCAAACGCCCAAAATAACTGCAAGAAAGCTCTGAAGGGCCAATTTGCAAAATATACAATGCTCTGCTCAAACACCAAATCTCACAGCAATCTGAGATTTTTGCTCTACCATGCTTCCAATGCCTCCACAGGCAGAGAGAGTGTGGAAGAATGGGAGACCTTCTTACCCGTTGCTTGCCAAACACACACTGTATACACAAGAGGAAGCTCACTCAAGAATACAAGAAGAGAGATGGAGGCCAAAACGTTTTCTTACTGATTTTTTCTTCTTCTTCCACACACTATACAATGTACACAAAGTATAGATAAGATACAACATAAAGGAAACTGGCCTTCTGAGTCAAACAGTGCATATCCGACTACACTAAACGACTGGCATTATATCTTTGCCAAGCTGCAGGTAGGTGTAACAACCTAAATATAATAAGTGATAAGTCAATGGCCATGTGAGTGTCATAATGACCACCAACATGCTAAGTGTAGACATGCGGACCCATCTAGCCAGGCGGTCCATCATCAATATCCGCACGTGTTGAGCTTGTCATCTCAACAATGGGGTTGAAATCCGACAAAGAAGAGGAAAAGGCATCCAAGGAGTGTTGGCGGAGAGGGGGTCTAAAACCCTGAGAAAGGATGAAGAGAGCTCATTTTCAATTTCAAGGCTTTGAGAGAGAGAGCTCATTTTCAATTTCAGGGCTTTGAGAGAGTGTGTGTGTTGGACTTCCAAGGCAAAGGCAAGATCGAGTGCATTGATTGGGAGCTTTTCGACTACTTCAAGTACACAAAACCTTCCTTAGCACTTGATCATTGATTCTAGAAGTGCCCAGGGCTTAACGTCAGCTACTATAGGGATCAAACAAAAAAAAGGGCCTCCTTGTTTATTTGCGCCGTCAGAATTGGATGCACCTCGCAGAGTCCAATTCCTAGGATTAGACCACTCGAACTGGAACAATCTGATTTGGCCACTCAAACACCTACAGTTCATCTTCCAATCGGACATTGTTAGCTAGTCCAAGTCAAATAGACTCGGACTTAAACAGCCTAACTTAGACCATATGATTTGGAAAATTGACTCAAACAACTAGACTCGGACAAACTCGGACCATCCGATTTTCAGACAATTGACTCAAACACTAGACTCAAACTCAAACCATCCAATTTTCTCACTCAAAAAAACCTAGAATCAAACAGTTCACCAATTCTAGGAATCGGACATGTGATAATCAAACACAATAATCAAAGCTTGGAAACTGATCAGTCTAGCACATCTCAGGTTAGGTAGAACTCAACCCGAGGAAAGCAAGGCAAGACCCATGTAGACATCTAAACACATCGGACTGCTCATAGAGCCTCCAAACTTCAAGTATCGTGACTCACCCTCCTAGGAAGCGATCTCAAACAAAGCCTCTCAGACCACCCATCCAAAACTTCTTAAAGGGCCCAATTGAACCTGTTAGAATGACCACCACCTAAGGGAGCAGACTAGAAAAGTGTGTTGCATCACATTGTTTTCATCACAGTCACACACTGCATGAATAATCACTTGAAGCGCACTAAGAAAGCTGAAAGCCTGAGTTTACATTGCACACAAAAAAAATCACCCCACAAGCACTTGAGCGCCCTTAAATTTGAGGACTGGCTAAACTAACATGGAACTCACATGGGAGGTAAGTAACCTGATTGAACCCACTAATAGGAGAAGACCTTCCAATCTCAAACATGTGGCCAAGACTACCAAGTATCAAAAGCAATCCTCTTAAAGAGTAGGGAGGCTGACACAATTAGGGACTCAACCTTACCTAAGTTGATCAGTTTGATCAACAATCTAGTGGACCAAGAGGCTACCAAGATGTCAGGACCACCAAGCTATAATTGTGAAAATGACTAGCTCGCTTGGAAGATTTTCCAGTCAATATCCAAGATGATCAATTGATATGATTTACAAGCCAAGATATGAAGCATCATGGTAGGCCGGCTAAGGATATCATAGTTGACCTTGAGGAAGAGCAAAGATTGGCCAAGAAGGCGCTACAGAGCATAGCTGCTTACAACCAAGAACAACGAGCTCAAAGGCTGAGGCAGGAAATAAAAATGTGAGAGGTCCTATGAGTTTTAGCACTTGAAAATCAGAATAGGACAGGACCCAATGTGGAGAGGGAAAGAGCACTAAAAGCTGATCTCACACACATTGAGCGAGTTTCTCACTAAGCGACTCATAAACAACATGGCTACAAAGCAAAGCGGAGCGGCCCTAGCAACTTCATTGCTAGCGGGACTAAGACTCACCCAAATTCAAAGAGCCAACCAAACATACCCATAGTTTCCCAGAAACTCGACAAGTACTAGCCCAACAATGACCCATATAGCTTTATAGAGCAGTTTGAGCATGTGTGCAAGGCAAATGGCCTAACAGGCCCTATTCAACGTGTGTAAGCTTTCGGTCTTTGTCTTGGAGATAAAGGACAAATGCTATACACCAATCTAGATGATGCCGAATGCAACAACTTCAATACTCTCAAGAGTCTCTTCATCAAGAGACTCTCTGAAGTGGGATACTCAAATAACCTCATGGTTGGACTAATGAATGTTAGTCAAAAGGATAAGCAAGACATTTGAGATTACATCACCCATGTGTGGAGTCTCTTTAAGAGAATCCCAGTTGTAGAGCGACCTAGTGAGCAAGTGATTTCTACCATATTCATAAGCAGAATTAGGAGTGAAGAGCTCTACAAGGCCTTGGTAGGCAACTCAAACTTGCAAAGGGACATGCTAGCTAGGGTCTTTGAAGAATCCATACACGTAGATGACCTACTCAAGGAGAGAAGCTCAAGAGCCACAAGTCGAGATAGTGCAGCCTCTAGAGCCTCAGAGAGAGTTACCATTGCTAGCAAGAGATCTAGTCAAAGTAACCAAGAGAAAGGAAAGAGTGCTGACCCCAACCAAGACTTGGTAGACGTAAAGCTAGAGCTAGCCAAGATCTAGGGGAAATGATTAGAATACCTGTGTGACCTCACATGCAATGTGTCCATTTTGGAGGGAACCACCTCCCAGCTAAGTGCACGGATTCTAGATCCAGACCTTGTGTCAACTATTGTAGGTTGGGTCATGATGCTATGCATTACTGATTACCGAGGCAATTACCATATCTGTAGCTTTACAACCAGTCATACTACTTGGGGAATAGACCACCACAATTTGGAAGAGGAGCTACATTAGCTCTCCCAATACCTAATGATTCCAAGCCAACTATTCCCAAAATGGACATCAACCTTGCAGGCATACCTAGACCACCTGGACCCTTCATGACCCATCCATCAAGTGACTCTCCAATACATTATGTGGAGGAGTCGAATGAGGATGAGACATACGTAAACCCTTATGTCTCACAACAATGAGGGTACTCCCATCTTAATGGACTTTAGACGAGTATTAGTGCTAGTATTAGGTCGGGGGAAGGGGTAGAGACCTAGGAGGGCAAATCCAAGACCCAATCTCATGATGGACTTGCAACCATCCAGGGCATATCTCATCTCATTTCCCCAAACAAAAATAAGCTAACCAAGAAAAGGCAGATTTGAGATGCCTAGAGTTTGGAATCACTCACTTATATGCCAAATGTCCCAAGTGAAAACCATCTACTAGCTCAATCATCGTACCTTCTGTACCTTTGGAGCTATTTGGAATCAAAACACTTGATGGTGAGGCCACTCCCATCTCATTGAATGTCATGACCGGGGCACAAACGAAACATGGTAGTATTTCATTGCCATGACCTAGCAACCTAGATGCAGCCTCGATAGAAAAAAAGTCTCATTGAAGAAAGAAAAAGAGGGTTGACATTGAAATGACGCTAAAAACAAACAGTGAAACCACACTAACGAGAGGGAAGCAAGTGGCAGATGCAAAGGCTAAGACTTCAATACCTAAAATAGTGGAGAATGGGAGTGCCAAGGTTGGAAATATCCTGATCCAAAGTGGCAAGTGGAAATAGTTGACAAGGTTAAGGAGTGGGTGAGAGAAGCTCAAAGGCATCTAAAGGATGCCAAGCCCATCCTAGAAGACAAGATCAACGAGTTCTCTAGTGTAAGCACACCTATCTCACTGACATGCATAAACTCAAGATATGCATCCGCACCTCACACAAAACCATGAAGACAAGGCTTAGATGCCATCGATAGGCAAGCTGCTCAAGACTAGTGGTTGGCAAACAAGTGTAGGGAAAGATGAAAGGCAAGCAGCTAATGACCTACTCACAACATTGGTATCGACCCTTGTAATATTGTGATGGAGGATCTACTTAGGCAAAGCCCTTCATTACGATGAGAATCGAAGCACTGGGTAGAGGGATCTAACATGCCTGGAGTAGCCAAATTGCATGGCCATGATGCAGCCATGTAGATACCCAACCTCACATTGAACTTAGTGCCTAAGTCCTTGCATGCGAATGCTTTCTAAGAAGGCATGGAGATGCATGCGATCCTACCAGTGGAAAGACTAGGAGATGTCATGAGAAAGGGGATTGTAGACACAGGAGTGGGAGTTAATGTTGTGCTAGCCATGCAATTCTACAAGTTTGGGGTAAACCGCCGATGGGGACCACAAGGTTTAATGTCACACTAGCTAATGGCATGAAAGTTAAGTCATTTGAGGCGTTGAAGGACTAGCCCTTGAAGATAGCATGTGTCCAGTTCTCGGTAAACTTCATCATTATGAAGGGAGTAGAGAATGATATATTGCTAGGCGGACCATTGATAAGGAATACATGAGTAATCAAAGACTAGGGTAACGGCCTCATATTCCTAGGTAACAAATAGAAGGTAGTAAGAGTTGAGATGGATACCTAGACGACCATGCTAGTCAACTTAGATACCATCTCCTCTATTTTGGAAGGAGGCACCCAAGCCAAGAATTCGTGTGGACCATTGAAAAAGTACATTCCCTATCCCAAAGATGAGCAGGATTGAATGAACATGCTAGCCACTATCGACATGCCGTTTTTGGATGAGGAAGAAGATTATAAGCAGGTTGCAAGGATAGCCGGTGAGTCCCATAAAGCCACCGCACCACCTCAGACTCCAAGAGGTAAGACCCTACCATTAGTGCCACTCTGTATGATGGCTAAAAACCCTAGCAAACAACAAGTACCAACCCCTTTCTATATCCCATTTAACATATTTGAGCTCCATGGGATTCTTGAGTGTCTAACGAGGGAGCTAGTTGGTCACCCAATTGTTAATCTCAAGCCGCTCCAAGATCTCATGGATGAACCGTGTTGAGATGGCAAGCTCAACACGTGCGGACATTGATGATGGACCGCCTAGCTAGATGGGTCCACACATCTACACTTAGCACGTTGGTGGTCATTATGATACTCACATGGCCACTGACTTATCACTTATTATATTTAGTTTGTTACACCTACCTACAGCTGGCAAAGACATAGCGCCAGTCGATTTGTGTAGTTGGTTATGCACTGTTTGACTTAGTAGGCCACTTTCTTTTATGTTTTATATTATCTATACTTTGTGTACATTGTATAGCGTGTGGAAGAAGAAGAAGAAACCAGCAAGAAAACGTTTTGTCCTCCATCTCTCTTCTTGTGTTCTTGAGTGAGCTTCCTCTTGTGTATACAATGTGTGTTTGGCGTAGCAGCTCAAGCAAATTCCCCCACCACGCAATTCTTGACATGGTATCAGAGCCGCACCACTAAGAGAGGCTGATTTCAAAGGCTGAAGTAAAGGAGAAGAAGCAAGGTTTGAGCAAATAAGCAACGGGTAAGAAGCTCTCCCATTCTTCCACTCTCTCTCTTGGATAGTGCCTATGGAGGCACCGAAAGCAAGTCGAGCAAAAATCTCAGATTGCTGTGAGATTTGGTGTGCGACCAGAACACTGTATATTTTGCAGGTAAGCCCTTTAGGGTATTAACCACAGTTATTTTGGGCGTCTGAGGCCGTTTCAAGCCCCGTTTTAGAGCCGCAAGGTTGCGGACAACAGTTTCAGGGCACACTGTGATTTCGGTTGTATTGACCGAAAGTGGGTGCGCAGGTTGCAAATTGCAAATCTGTAATTTTTTAGGTGTTTGCAAGAAGAAAACATAAGGTTTATTTACAAACAAGTTGCAGATTACATGTATTATTGAGTAATCAGTGAAAAAGGTTGCTTGCTGTATTACTATGCACTTGTTATGAAAGATTGCAGAAGACTAGCTTGTTGTGTTGTATCCTTGTTTCTGATAATGGTAGAGAATAGTGGAAATCCCATTATTGAGAAGCTCGACAAGAACAACTACCCTTCATGGAAGTTTCGTGTGACGAACTTCCTCATTGGAAAGGGCCTTTATGAGTTTGTTTCAGGTGAAGAAAAGGAGCCAGAGCTGGGTATCCCTCCGACTGCAGATGAGTTAAAAGCATGGAAAGAGTGGAATGCGAAAGACAAAAGGTGATGTACTAGCTGTCTGCATTCATTGATAATACTATGTTGGGACATATCAGGAATGCAAAAACTTCACATGCAGCTTGGACAATTTTTGAGAGTATGTTTTCAATAAATACAAAGGCACAAAAGATTCAACTCAAGCAAGAGTTGAATGCCTTGAAGAAAGGGAAAATGTATGTCAATGAGTATGTGTTGAAGGTGAGGAGCATTGCATATGCTTTAGCATCGATTGATGCAATGCCGGATGATGATGATTTGGTTTCATCCACTCTGAGTGGCCTTAACAATGAGAAGGCATGGAAATCATTTGTTACTTCAGTATATGTACGGAAGCCATTTCTAGATTTTGATGAGCTAATCTCTCTCATGATTACTGAAGAGATCAATATGCAAGGTGATTCGTCTGAAATAAATGGTGAACATGTCCAAGCATTTTACTCGATTTCAGGAAGGGGACGTGGTAGATCCTCTTAAAGAGGCTATGGTATGGGATGTACTGGCGATAACCAGCAAAACAGGTTCAATCAACAGTTTGGTAAAATGCAGGTTTCCAGAGGCAGAGGAAACTTTAGAGATAGGGGGAGCTCTAAAGGAAGAGGTGGATGGCAGAACAGAGGCTCTGGAAATTCTGCTATTGTTTGCCATTATTTTGGCAAAACATGACATATTGCAGCCAATTGTTATGCTAAGAAGGATGATATTCGCAGTGGTAAACTGCAGCAAGGAAACTATGCATCGTCTTTGCGACAAAATGAAGACAAAAATGAGCATATGTTTGTTATGCAGCATATGATGAATGCAGTTACAGGAAAGGGGACACGTGATGATATATGGTATGTCGATTCAGGTGCATCTAATCATATGACCAGTCATGTTGAATGGTTTGGAGAGATGCAAGACTTACAAAACCTAGGTTATGTGCAGAGGGGTGATGATTCATGCCACCCAATTTCACACATTGAAAAGGTTTCCTTGTCCTTGTATGATGGCCAGACAAAGACTTTGATAGATGTATTACATGTGCCATCAATCACGAAGAATCTAGTATCTGTTGACCAAATGGTAGAGCAGGGGTTGCATGTCCGATTCAATGCATAATGTTGTTTTGTAGAAGACTTTAATGATAAGTGGAGGTTGGTTGCAAAAGGAAGTAGAGTTGGCTGAATGTTCACTTTAGATGCTGGAATTCCTGCAATGGATGCTGCTATGTATACTAAAGGAAAAGGAGTAGTTGTAGATATTGAAATATGGCATAAACATATTGGACATGCAAATGTGCAAAGGCTAAAATTAATGCAGTCCAGAGGATTGGTTACAAGGTTGCCTTCTTTTAGAGTTGCAAAATTGCATAAAGTCTGTGAAGCATGCCAGTTTGGTAAGCAGGTGAGACAACCCTTCTCGCATGATAGAGAAGTGAGCAGAAATATACTTGATGTAGTACATATAGATGTTTGGGGGCCTACACAGAATTATCTCTTGGTGGCAGCAAATTCTTTGTCACATTTATCAATGATTGTTCAAGAAAGTTATGGGTATACTTCATGAAGGAAAAAAGTGATGTGTTTGAGCACTTCAAATCTTTTAAGGCAGCTGTTGAAACAAAAACAGGCTTAAAAGTAAAGTGCTTGAGATCAGATGGAGAGGGAGAGTACCTCTCTAATGAGTTCAGTGGCTTCTTGAGGACTCATGGGATAAAGAGGCAATTTACTTGCAGGTATACCCCACAGCAAAATGGTGTTGCAAAAAGAAAAACATGCATATTGCAGAAGTTGCATAGGCATTAATGGCTGAAAAGAATATGCCCAAACATTTTTGGTCTGAGGATGTCCATACTGCTTTTTACATTATGAACAGAACTCCCACAGCTGCAGTTCATGGGATAACTCCTGAAGAATGCTTTATTGGCAAGAAGCCTGATGTATCGCACTTGAAGGTATTTGGCTGTGTTGCATACGTTCATGTGCCAGAGGAGCTACAGAAGAAGCTTGATCCAAAGGCAGAAAAAATTGTTTTTATTGGATACTCTTAGAGCAGAAAGGGTATTGCTATTATAACCCTGTCACAGGTGAGTTTAGAGTGAGCGGGGATGTTATCTTTGATGAGATGGGAAGTTGGTATACACCTGCTGGTGATGTTTTGGGTGATGATAATGATCAGGACAGCTATGTGCAGAAAGATAAAAAAGAATCACAAAATCTTAGTGGACCAGAAACATCATCTGGTACTACACCTACAGTGAGCCCTTGATCTGGGAGACTAAGGAGTAGCCCCACATCTTCAGGTGGATCTATAAGTTACAGGGAAGGACAAAGGAAAGAAGAAAGTGTTGGATGGTAATGATGCATCTACTAGTCATTTGGGATTTAATGGAGATTCTAGTGGTTTGGAGAGTTTGGATGATGAACTTGGCATTCCTTCAATCAGGACACCATGTATACAGAGAGCTCATAGTAATGTAAAGGCTCCATTAAGTGATCCAGTGGTACGCAGATCTAGCATGGTCAGATACCCTGTTAAAATATTTGGTTTTGAAGGTTATGTAGCTCACCATTATGCTTATATGGTGAAACTAGTTGAGGATGTTGAGCCCACTTGTTTTGAGGATATTGTTGGTCATGCTCATTGGGATGCAGCAATGGATGAGGAAATGGCTGCATTAGAAGCCAATATGACTTGGGATTTGGTACCCTTAGCTAAGGGTAAGAAAGCTATTGGTTGTAAGTGGGTTTATAAAGTCAAGCATAATGCAGACGGTTCAATTAGTAGGTATAAGGCTAGGTTGGTTGCAAAAGGCTATGCTCAAACATATGGCATAGATTATGAAGAGACATTCAGTCCAGTTACTAGGATGGCAACTGCTAGGTGTGTGATTGCCTTGGCAGCAGCCAAAGGTTGGAGTTTGTAGCAAATGGATGTTAAGAATGCCTTCTTGCATGGTTAATTGCAAGAAGAAGTATATATGTAGCAGTCGGCAGGTTATGAGGATTTAGAGCATTCCACATATGTGTACATGTTAAAGAAGGTGCTCTATGGACTGAAGCAAGCACCTAGAGCATGGTCTAACAAGATTGGAGAGTATCTTGTCAATATTGGATTTTGTATTTTTGATGCTGATCACTCACTTTATGTGAGAAAGGGAGATGCAGGTTTGGTCATCATAGTCATCTATGTGGATGACTTGATTATTACAGGTGACAGTGACAATGGGATTGCTGAAGTTAAGGACTTCTTGAAGAAGAAGTTTGAGATGAAAGATTTGGGTGAGTTGAGATACTTTCTTGGTATTGAGGTGATCAGATGTGATGATGATATATAGCTATCCCAAAGGTAGTATGGCTTGGATATGTTATCCAAGTATGGTATGACAGCATGTAAAGCTCTTTCAGTACCATTGGAGCAAAATGTGAAGCTGAGTGCTGATGTTGGGGATGATATAGAAGACCCTACTATGTTCAGGAGGATAGTAGGGAGTTTGATTTACATGACTATCACAAGGCCAGACTTGAGCTATGCTGTTGCCCTTGTCTGTCAGTTTATGCAGATGCCTAGAAAGCCTCATTTGGATGCAGTTAGACATATATTGAGGTACGTGAAGTCCACTTTATACTATGGACTTTTTTATGAGGCAGGTAAGGATGTACAAGCCTTTGGATACAGAGATGCAGATTGGACTGGTAGCTTGTCAGATAGAAGATCTACAAGTGGATTCATGTTTTCCCTTGGTAGTGCAGCAGTTATATGGAGCAGCAAAAAGCAACCTACAGTTGCTTTATCGAGTACAGAAGCTGAGTACAGAGGTGCTGCTATAGCAGCATGTGAGATGGTATGGCTGCAAAAGTTATTAGGTGATTTTGATGTGCAGGGAGATGGTCCAGTTGTCATTCATTGTGACAACATAAGCAGCATACAGCTACCTAGGAATCTAGTGTTCCATGCTAGGACAAAACACATTGAGATGCACTACCACTTTGTGAGAGAGAAGGTACTTGCAAGAGAGATTGACTTGGTATATGTCAGCACACATGATCAGATAGCTGACATTTTCACAAAAGCATTGGGTGCAGAGAAGCTTTGAAAGTTCCGAAGCTTACTTGGAGTCGCACAGATAGAATTGAGCTTGAGGGGGAGTGTTGAGATGGAAAGCTCAACACGTGCGGACATTGATGATGGACCGCCTGGCTAGATGGGTCCGCACGTCTACACTTAGCACGTTGATGGTCATTATGATACTCACATGGCCACTGACTTATCACTTACTATATTTAGTTTGTTACACCTAGCTGGCAAAGACATAGCGCCAGTCGATTTGTGTAGTCGGTTATGCACTATTTGACTTAGTAGGCCACTTTCCTTTATGTTGTATATTATCTATACTTTGTGTACATTGTATAGTGTGTGGAAGAAGAAGAAGAAACCAGCAAGAAAATGTTTTGGCCTCCATCTCTCTTCTTGTGTTCTTGAGTGAGCTTCATCTTGTGTATACAATGTGTGTTTGGCACAGCAGCTCAAGCAAATCCCCCCACCATGCGATTCTTGACAAACTGAAATGGTGATGGACTAAAGTGCACGACCTAAACCTAATGTACAATTGGGCACTAATCACATGGACGAAAAAAGAGTCGAGAATAGAGACCTAGATGTCAATGAGCAGTCAAAAGGTAGCAATTCAAATGGTGAGTACGAGGACTGCTATTCCTCCAATGAAAGAGTGAAGAAGGGGTCGAGATGATAGAGTGCAACATTGATGGTCAAGTGATCAAACAAATAAAAGTAAACTCCAAGCCACTGAGAGCCGATGCATTGAGAATTGAAAGAGGAGTCTTCAAAGCTGATTGTGATCACACTTGTTTGGTTGGATCACTTGATGGACTATGAGCAAGTAGGGCTAGCCCAGCCAAGTGTCACACCTCTCTTTAGGATGGAGTTGGCCTCAAAGCTATGACCACTAGGGGAAACTCCATCTTCTATCGAGGGTTGTGAGTTCAACTCGAAATCTGAGGTACGCTCTGAGAGTGATCCAGAGATACCCTGACCACCTAAAACCAAATGCACCAAAGGGCACTTGCTAATCCACTTAAGGCATAGACGATTGAACGAGAAAAAGAGAGGACAACCAAAAGGGTTGAAAGTCAAACAGCAAAAGAAACCCCAAGTCCTACCAAAGCACTTTACTAAATTCAAGAAAGGGGACAGAGTAGTGATCTTGTTGGGCGCAAAGGGACAAGGACAAACAGGTGAACTGATAGAAGGACCTATCAAAGTCAAGGAAGTCGACTTAGCAAGGGAAGGAGAGAAGCCTCAATCCATGTCTATAGCTGACGTCCTGACCAAGCACAAGAGGAGGCTGATCTTATTACTCTCTTGCAAGAGTACATAGGCATGTTCTCAAAGGAGTCGATCCAAGGATTGTGACACATAACATCCCAATGATTCATGATGCAACACCAATAAAACAATGAACTTACCCCACGAATCCAAAGCATACTCACGCCATGAAGGAAGAGATCAATAAGCTATTGAAGATAGGATTCATCTACGAGATTGAGCACATGGATTGGGTGTCACCCATTGTGATTGTCTTGAAGAAGAACAAAAAATTCGAGTGTGTGTGAACTCAAGAAAGTCAACACCGTGAAAGAGAGATAAGTATCCATTTCCTTACATAGAGCACATGCTTCAGAGAGTAGCAAGAAAAGAGACCTATAGTTTCTTGGACGGCTTCTCAAGTTGCAACCAAGTTCAAGTACACCCTAATGAAGACATAAGATAGCATTCGCCATGAAGTGGGGTGTGTTTACATACATAGTCATGCCATTTGGGCTAATGAATGCACCTACTACCTTCCAGTATTTAATGTGTGCCATCTTCAGAGACATGCTTAAGCGAGAGCTAGAAGTATTTGTTGATGATCTATGCGTGCACTCTAGTTGGAAAGAACACCTGGATAAGCTTCATGCATTCTTTGAATTATGTAGGCTCTATAGTCTCTCTTTGAACCCCTAAAGTGCCAATTCAGAGTGAAACACAGATGTATCTTAGGGCATGTGGTGTCCAAGAATGGCATTGCCATTGACTTCTCTAAGATCAAGGTTATTGTCGACTTGCCACCACCAACCAACTGTAAGGGAGTTCGATGCTTCCTAGGACGACACACAGGATACTTGTTAGAAGTCAAGCTCACTTCAGTCTGTCTTTATGAGTGACCGATATCTGTGACAGCTAGTGTGTGTGTACAACTGTCTCCATGTGACTACATTGAATAAGTTGGGTGTGTGTTAGTCAGTGACCTAACTGACTAGATTTAGTCAGTTAGGTCTTCACCTAGTCTAGTTTACTTTTACACTGTATTGTGTACTTCTCATTTAGTTCTTGAATAATGAAGAAAACACAATGAGAGCCTGAAGGCTCATGGATATGAAGTATTCCCTGTCTCTCTCTCCCATCTTTGAACATGGTATCAGAGCAGGACTTGGTGGACTTCTTAGAGCAAGAGGCAGTGAAGATGACCTGCAGAAGCTGAAGCCTTAGGTCTTTTCAAAACAGGCAGGTTGCCATTGTCAATGGGAAGGTAGGCATTGTGTGATTGCTCATTCTATGGTTCAAGCTATTGTATATGGCTTGCTTAGAGTCTTGAGAAGGGAGTATTGAGCACTAATTAGTGCCTCATCATCAACATAATCATCAAAATGTACTACATCAAGTTCTAGATAGGTTTGCGTGGTTGCGCCTGCTGCCATAAAGGCCCTCCATGGCTGGGATGCAGGGTATAGTGCATACTACAGTTGATAGGCAGCTTAGATACACACTTTGCAAGAGTTGTTGATGACTTTGAAGCCTAATACGTGACTGTGAACTCTGTTATGAGGTGTTGGAGTGATACACTGATCCGAATCTGAAGCAGACATGTTGGAATCTGTGACAGGACGGTATGTATGAGGTCTTGTTTGATACATTGAAGCTACGTGAAATGTATTTTGGCTTCCATTAAAGCATTGCTATGTCCAGGAAGGCTTATGTATCATCTCTCATGCTTATGGACTGAAGTTTGGCACAAAAAAGAATTCAGATTTGGCATGTTTTAATGGCTGAAAACTGTCATTAAATAGTGGACAACAAGCATCACCTTCCACTGAAGCATTACATGCTACCTTGGGCACCCGTCATCTACATGAGGTGACATATGTATGCTGAGTTCTTAGAGGATCAAAGAGAGCTTTGGATATTACTGAATGCTAAAGTTTTGGAGCTGAAGCAAATGCAATTTCATCTTCTTGGCTGAATATAAACTGTAAATGCAATGTATGACTTGGCTCATTGAAGGCAAGAAGCCTAGAGTTACCCGCATAGTCATGTATTGACTCTGTCACACTGGAGCAAATGTATGACATGATTTGAAGACATTTTGGAGCTGCTTAAAGCTTGTTATGCTGATTTTTGGTTGACTGCAACCTACAACCAAATTAGTTGACACTTGTACTTGCTGTTTATGCACTGCTTTGTGCTTATAAAGACATATTTGGAGTGACATATGTACTAGCATCTATCTGGGAAATTCTGGGACATGTATGACATGTATGCATGTTGTTTTTGGACTTGAATTTGTTGCTGGTTATACACAGTCTACAGTTTTCAGACTGCATCTTTGGTCCCTGGCAGTGAGGTTGCACGAGTTTAAACTAAAGCAAATACATAGCATATGTATTGACTGTTTTACCTACGGGTTAGACCATTTGTTTTGGGACTGTTTTGGGTTATCAGTGGGCTGAAATACCCTGGTTTTTTACTGCAATTAGTTGCATAAAAATGTCATTGTGGACTGAACTTGGTCAGTCATACTTATTGGTTTGTAGGTAGTTGAACATCTGACAGACAGTCTATTGCATCATGGCTAATGCACATGGGACTAATAATATCACTCAAATAGTTGGAGAGAAGTTAGACAACAAGAACTTTGCATTATGGAAATTCAGAATGAAGAACTTTCTAGTTGGCAGGGGTTATTGGGATCTATGTACAGGAGATGAGGCTGCTCCTGAGTTGCCTGCAATGAATCCAACTAATGAACAGAAAAGAGCTCATAGGCTATGGAATGAGAGAGCATGCAAGGTGATGCATTGGTTTTCTCTATGTATATCTGATGCTATGGTAATTCAAATCACTGGATGTGAGACTCCGAAGGATACTTGGGACATACTGATGAAAAATTATGGAACCATGACACATGCACGAAAGTTCCAGTTGAAACAGCAGTTCAACAACATGTCTAGGAATGGCAGGAGCATCCAGGTGTATACCACGGAGATTAAGACCATAGTTGATCAACTTGCTACCATTGGCTTAAGTGTATCAGAAGATGATATGATTGATGTTGCCTTGAATGGATTAGGGAAAGAGTACAAAGCTTTTGACACATCTATTTCTATTAGAAAAGAGCCCCCTACCTGGGAAGAGCTAGTTGCTTTGTTGCTGCATGAGGAGATCAAACTTGGTTTGAATACAGGTTCCAGTGCATCTCAGAATAGAGACAATGTGTTATACTCTAGCTAGTGTGGCAGAGGATTTAGAGGTCGTGGTTCATTTCGAGGTCGTGGTGACACTCATAATGCTTATGGACAACAAAAACAGCAGGGTAATTGGCATGGTGCAAATACACAAGGCCAACATGGATCTGGCGGGTTTAGAGGCAGGGGGAGATCACCCCGTGGTAGAGGTGGTGGATCTGGTTCATGGCAGTCATCTGATCAATCTAACAGGGACAAGGATTGCCATTATTGCGGCAGGTATGGGCACATTGCAAAAGACTGTTACAAGAAGCAAGGAGATACGAAGGCAAAGGGCAGACAGCATGGGCACTATGCATCTTCTAGTGGTGCTCATGATGAGCAAGTTGATAGACTCTTTGCCATGCAACATGTATCCAAAAATTCATCGAGACATAATAGAGAAGCATAAAGATGATGTGTTTGATGCATTCAAAGACTTCAAGAAGCATGCAGAAAATGAGGTGGGCTGCTACATATCCTGTTTGAGATCAGATGGAGGAGGTGAATATGTCTCTAATTACTTTGACAGGTATCTTGCTAAATATGGGATCAGAAGACAGCTCACATGTAGCTATACACCGCAACAAAACGATGTTGTAGAGAGGAAAAACAGGGTCCTGATGGAATCGGCTAGAGCTATGCTGAATGAGAAATGTCTGCCAAATGGTTATTGGGCTGAAGCAGTGATGACTACTGTCTATGTGCTGAGTCGAACCCCTACAGTAGGGATTCATGATGTCACTCCATATGAGAGGCTGTATAGTCATAAACCTGATATTTCGCACTTGAAGGTATTTGGCAGCATTGCATATGTGCATATACCGGATGAGAAGAGGAAGAAACTAGACCCTAAGGCAATGAAGAGTGTGTTTGTGGGATATGCACAGGAACGGAAAGCTTATAAGTGTTATGTACCTTCTACGCATGAGACACTCATAAGCAGAGATGTGGTATTTGATGAGTTAGCATCCTGGTATGGGAATCCTATTGCAGTGCCTACTGATGGCTCACCCAGTATGAGTCGTGCTGAAAATACTCCTGCAGAGAGTACTTCCATGAGTGGTCAAATAGGTGATGTATCATCTACAGTAAGTCCTTGGATAGGACGATTGCACAGTCACACTACTGCATCCACTGACACGGATATGTCAGTGAGGGGAAGAACAGATAAGGGAAAAGAAAAGGTTTTTGAAGATGTAGCAGGTCCACTCACTGCAGGTTATGACTCATCTAGCAATGACAGCTTAGACAGTGAATTGGGGATTCCATCTGTTATGACGCCATGTGCTAGGCAGAGTCGTTATGTGCGGCCTCGTGAGAGGCAAGCTCACAGTGAGCCACAGCTCAGGAGATCAGAGAGAGTCAGACAACCTGTTGATAGGTACACTTACATTGGATATTCAGCCCGTCATTATGCTTATATGACAAAAGTAACAGGTTTTAGAGAACCAAGTAAGTTTGATGAGGCAGTTGCAGATGAGGATTGGCATGCTGCTATGGATGAGGAATATTCAGCTTTGGCTGAAAATGGCACATGGGATTTGGTACAGTTGCCTGAGGGAAAAACACCTATTGGCTGCAAGTGGGTGTATAAGGTAAAATGTAAATCAGATGGATCATTGGAAAGATACAAGGCCAGGCTGGTTGCAAAAGGGTATGCGCAACAGTATGGTCTTGATTATGAGGAGACTTTCAGCCCTGTAGCAAAGATGGCTACAGTTAGAACTATGATTACTTTGGCAGCAGCTAGAGGCTGGAAACTATGGCAGATGGACGTAAAGAATGCCTTTCTGAATGGAGAGTTACAGGAAGAAGTTTACATGGAGCAGCCTGAAGGCTATGTGCATCCAGAATTTCCAGCACATGTATGCCGGCTGAAAAAGGCATTATATGAGCTGAAATAGGCACCCAGAGCATGGAATGCTTGCATCAGCAGTTATTTGCAGCAACATGGTTTCTGATTGGGTGATGCTGATCATAGTTTGTTTGTGAAGAAGACAGATCGTGGCTATGTATTCCTAGTTGTCTATGTTGATGACTTGATCATTACAGGAGATGATGAAAGCAGGATTGCTAAAGTAAAGACATGTTTACAGGCTGAGTTTAAGGTCAAGGACCTAGGAGAGCTGAAATATTTTTTGGGGATTGAGGTTGTCTCTACATCTCAAGGCATGTGGCTGCTACAGAAGCAATATGCTCAGGACATGTTACAGAAATATGGAAGGGCTGATTGCAAACCTATGGATACACCTTTAGAGCAAAATGTCAAGCTACAGATTGATGTTGGGATAGAAATTGAGAATGTTACCATGTGCAGACAGATGGTAGGCAGCTTGATCTATCTCACGATCACTAGACCTAACTTGAGTTATATTGTGGGGCTGATCAGTCAGTTCATGCAGAAGCCTCACAAACCACACTTGGATGCAGTCAGGAGAATTCTGAGATATGTAAAGAGTACCACAGATCATGGGTTGTTTTATGCATATGGGAAACCCCTTGACTTGATGGGGTATACTGATGCTGACTGGGCTGGTTGCACTTATGACAGGAGGTCAACCAGCGACTATGCATTTGGATTGGGTAGTAGCATGATCAGTTGGCAAAGTAAGAAACAGCCTACAGTTGCACTGTCCAATACAGAAGCAGAGTATCGTGGTGCGGCCTTAGCGGCGTGTGAAGCTATGTGGTTAGAAAAGTTGTTGAATGACTTGGAAGTACACTTGGACAGCAAAGTAAGGCTGTACTGTGACGATTTAAGCAGTGTCATGCTAGCAAGCAATCCTGTTTATCATGCAAGATTGAAACACATTGAGGTTCACTACCATTTCATCAGGGAAATGGTTTTAGCAGATCACAATGACTTGGAGGATGTGAAGACTGAAGACCAGGTAGCAGACATCTTTACCAAATCACTTGGTAAAGATAAGTTCTTTCACTTTAGACAGCTACTTGGAGTGATGCAGATGATTTGAGTTTTGTTTTGAGCTTGAGGGGGAGTGTTAGAAGTCAAGCTCACTTCAGTCCGTCTTTATGAGTGACCGACATCTGTGACAGCTAGTGTGTGTGTACAGCTGTCTCCATGTGACTACATTGAATAAGTCGGGTGTGTGTTAGTCAGTGACCTAACTAGAGTTAGTCAGTTAGGTCTACACCTAGTCTAGTTTACTTTTACACTGTATTGTGTACTTCTCAGTTAGTTCTTAAATAATGAAGAAAACACAATGAGAGCCTGAAGGCTCATGGATATGGAGTATTCCCTATCTCTCTCTCCCATCTTTGAACAATACTATCAGTGCTTCGTCTTGAACTATACATTAATTGCTAGACCACTCTACAAGTTATTGATTGTATCAAGTGGACTGAGGAGTGCTAACGCACTTATGAGGAGTTGAAAAATGCTCTCACTACTGCATCAATTTTACAAGCCCTAGACTGGAACATAACATTCCATGTGCATATTAATGCGTCAAAGTTTGCCATTGGAGTTGTTTTATGCCAACCTAGTCTAGGATTTCGAAAAAATTTACCTGGTGAACATAACCTTGATTATCCAATGAGTTTTGCTAGTAGACAACTCAAGAATATAGAGATCAACTAGTCCACAATGAAGAGAGAGGGTTTGGCCATGGTATTTGCTGTAAAGAAATTTTAGCATTATCTTTTGGATACGCCCTTTACCCTCTTTGTTGACCATCAAGCCTTGCTTTATCTTGTCAACAAACCTTGCACTATACTGGATGCATAGCTCAATGGTTACTTCTGCTTTTAGAGTTCGACTTTTATGTGGTCCTACACAAAGGCAAGCAACATTACATGGTAGATCACATGTCCCACATATCCACAACACAGGCCGCTGTGGACAAGGTATTATAGATGACCTACCTGATGCACACCTTTTTAGCATGTCCAACAAAAAGGATTTATTCATAGCTAACTTGATGCCTTATTGGGCTAATGACATTGTTCAAATCCTAGAGCATGGACTACCAAAGAGACCTATTGAGAAGGCTAGGCTAAGGTGCTTATCCTTAAGATTTAACCCTATCAATTGATCACTCGATGACCAACTCTATAAGTTAGGACAAGATGGCATGTTGTGAAGATGTGTATGTGAGCATGAAATGCATGATGTGCTAACTGAAGCACATGGTGGAATTGCTAGAGGACACTTCAACAGAGCTACTATGGCCCGCAAGGTGCTACAATATCAACTACAGTGGCCCACCCTATTCCACAATGTTGCTAAATTCATAAAGCATTGTGATGAGTGTCAAAGGACTAAGGTTTCTATTCGTAAAAACAAGATGGAGTTCACCTCAGTTGTAGCACGCCAACCATTCAAAAAGTGGGGCATTGACTTCATTGGGCCAATCAAGCCTACGGCACAATACTCCCAAGCCAAATACATCATTGTGGCAGTGAACTACCTTACAAAATGGGCCAAAGCTCGAGCCACGAGAAAGAATGATGCTAGAACTATGGCTAAGTTCCTTTGGGAGCAAGTGATCTCACGATTTAGTTACCCCATCGAACTAGTTAGTGACCAAGGCACTCATGTCATTAATGAAGTAATTTCCCACTTGCTTTCCACCTTCTTGATCATCCATAGGAAATCAGCACCTTTCTACCCTTAGGCTAACATCCATGAATAAGATCCTCGTGAATGTCCTGACTAAGGTAGTCTCTACCTCACATAGCAACTGGGATAACAAACTCATGGCCGCACTATGGGCTTATAGGATAGCCTATAAGACTGCATTTGGGTAAACACACTTCAAGATAATCTACGAAACCAAAGTGATTTTTCAAGTAGAGTTTTTCGTCCCTGGCTTGAGAGTAGCAGTGCAAGAGCGATGGGATGGGAAAGAAGCATGGACCGAATGCTTAGTAGAGCTGGAATGTCTCTCCTAGTAGACACAACTCCTAGCTACTCATGCACTAATCTGTAAGAAGGCAAGATGCAAGATTTGGTTTAACAAGCATGACAAATAACATGACTTTGAGAAAGGCGGCCTAGTATTGCTATACTTAGTGAAGGGCCATAAGCAAAAGATGAAATTTAAAGGATTATGGCCTTTCAAAGTCCGCAATATTAGTCAAACAATAGGAGATGTAGAGCTCAAAACCTTAGAGGGGGAGGGCATAAGCTTCTTTAATGGCAGTTGTCTCAAGAAGTACTACCCCCCCAACCCATCCATTGCATGAGCTGCCAAATGCTGCAGCCATCTATCACAACATGAGAGTAGCCACCATCACAGAAATCGAGGATGCTGACGAGGATGCACTATAATCTGCTTATTTACAAATCACAATCACTGCTCAAAAGATATGCACTTTTTGATGCACTCATTAATGAGGAAGCTGATTTCAACATCCATATGAGCATTGGAATCTCATTGGTCAGCCCCAACTACAACCCACAAATGCTAAGCTCAACCCATTTGGGGGATAGCCCTATCCTCTATTGGGGAGATTCCAAGTAGCGGTCTCTATTGAGATTGAAAGCCTAACCATGATTTTCTATATGCTACCTAACACCAAGGCCACATGTAAGGAATCGTTGCTAGGATGCACTTTCAAGAAGTAGGCACATTGCAATGTCAACTACAACTTGTAGCACATTCACCTTGCCATTGGCAATGTGAGGATAGTAATGGCTTTAAGCAAGGGTAACGCAGCTCCACCCAAGCCTACAGTACCATCGATAGCAGTACCTAACACAAAGTCTAAGGAGGGGGGTCGTGACTTGTCCCAACTGCCCTTCCAAGAGCAACCAATTTCAACCCAAGGTAAACACAACCAAGACCATTGAACAATAGCTAAAATGGGTACCTAAATGCCAATCATCGCCACCTAAGAGCCAACCCGCATGGACCCATAACTCCCAAATATCACATCCTAAAGCATAGGAGATACAATTGGAGTTCTAGAACTCAACAAACAATCAAGCCACAATGGGTATCTACAGCCCTATTGTGTGCACAAGGCTATTATGAGGGCAACAACTGGACTTGGATGCCTATGACTAAGAGTAGCACACATGCCCCTCAGCCAATTGCTACTAGCCCACCTCCAAATACTGGCCAACCACCTAAACCTGCTAAACCGCTTGAGTCAAAACCCAAACCCATCAAACCACAACAAGTCTACCAACCAAAACCGCAACCAGCTACCCCTAAAAAATTGACTCAACCTAACGCTACTAGCGTCCAATGGCTTCACAACCAGCAAGCAGCATAACATCTAAGCCCCAAACCACCATGCCCCTCACACAAGTGGATAGCATGTATCCTAGGATTAGCAGCAGTAGACACCACTTGCTGAGTTATCCAACCCAATCAAACCGCAACCTCATGCATGCCTTAAACCCTCTTATGAGCGGAGATCTATTCTTACATTAGCCTCTGATCTAGCTAAGAACACAAGGGATGACTTGGTCACATGCATTAGATTCTTGGATGCTTCCCTCACAATGCTTGCCAAAAGCTATAAACAGTTGTGCCTAGGCCTCCTAAATGAGTCTTTAGTAACTGATGTATGCCCATGATGCCATGTACTTGGGAAGAATCTGAGTTTATGTTCATTAAAGTCCCCATGGTAGTTGAGGAATTGGTCGCCACTGAGATTTCTCATGAGAAAGCTCATAAACAAAGGCTAATCATACCTCCTGTAGCAAGAGCAAAGTCTCTGCCACAAGCCAAGAGCTAGAAGAACTTAAAAAGTTGAATGTCCCTAACTCCTTCCTTCTATGTAAATACTATGCTCTTCTCTTCAATGGGAACAAGAGGGCTACCCAATCATGACCAATGTCAAGCAAAGACGCACAATCAAAACCTTTGAGTATGATCCTACTTATGTAGCTCCTACCTCCTTTAGAATATTAGCCATCACTCGCAATCAACCCTTAGAAGATCATAACATAGCCCACCCCTATTAAGATCGATCCTTACCAAGGAAGAGCTACACATTGCCAGCAAAATCAACTTCGGCTACTTCCTAATTGATGTCCAGACCTACATTACACACATACGTATTAGACCTCATGATATGGACTGTTATGCTCACTTGGAGTATAACCCACACTTCTACGCATGGCTAATGCAAAAGTGAAGCACTACAAACCTGCACTTAATGCCCTTAACCCTTCATTCTCCAAACCTAGGAAGGATTCACATCATTCCTGGGGGAGAGGGGGTAAGGTGCAAAAGAAAACATGTCTCAAACCTCAACCAACGTTTAAAGGATGGATAAAAATCAACTTATGATTGAGAAAAATTGTCACAAATTTTTTAGATTGTGTGGACTGCTTGAAGCAAAAGTTTCTATCTAGAATTAAGTGTTTCACATTTCCATAGCTTACATTCATTATATTCTTATCGTTTCACAAGAGTTATCTTAAGAAAACTAATGGTAAGACTGTCGTATTGTGACAAGAACCTACAATGGTAGGCCAAGACAAAGGCAAGCTTCCATTCACAGAATAAGAACAGGAAAAGTATGGTCTAATGGGTTGAAATAAGGGCCTTCAACCAGTTCAAGTTTAGGAACATCATGAACTTGGATGACATGCTCATGGAAGAACCAGTCGTGAAGCAGCTTTGTCGACCAATCCAATCTGGGAAAGTATGTGGAGAAGGTTGGTAGGAAGTGCACAGAGTTTCTACAAACCTCCAATGCTAATAGGAACCGTGGCACTGTAAATGAGACAAAGAGGAGAACCCTATAGGGTCGAGGTGGAATTGAACCCAAAAATGGTGAAAAGAGCATTGGGCTTGGTCAATAAGGTTGAGAGGTGGCCTAAAAGGGATGTCTACGGCATGCTAGGAATGGAGAAATCCCTAGTCCACACCAATGACGGCATCAACCTAGCTAATATTCTAGTCATGTTGCAAGAAAAGATGATCCACATTCTATTCTCTAATCAAAGTTACAACGCCTTAATAAGAAGAATTGGAGTGCCCTTGTGCTAGAGAACCTTGCAGCCAAGTCCCTATGGATGAAGTGAATTGGAATGGCTACATGCAAAAAGCCATTGAAATTTTGGCAAAGGCACTAGCCACATGTACAAGACCAGTGGGCGGGAGTCTCCAACCTCCACAACAGGGGGATGACAAGGAAGAAATCATCATCAAAAGCATCGATTATAGGGTTTGGCGGGGTTCTAACCACCATCATCCAAGAGGCTATGGGAGAGGTGGAATGTGAAGAGGAAGTGGGGGAGACACCTGAAAGATCACCACCCCAGGAGCAAGAGCAGTCAAGCAAAAGGACAATGAGTGACGGTAGAGAACCAAAGACACCATCTGGCCAAGGAGGGCCTAGGAAGCCTAAGAAGAAGACTCCTCAAAAGTAGCATCCTAAAATCAGGGAGAGAATGACCAAGAAACAAAAGGCCGAACTACAAAGAGTGCAAGCTGATTTGAGGAGGTCTGAAGAAGAGAGAAGGAGAAAATCATAAGTGGAGGCATAAGAGCTGCACAAGAAGGAAAAGGAAGACTTGGCTCAAGCCATTCGTATGTCGGTGGAACAACCTTCCATGGAGGAGTTAGCCACTATGAGTCCACTAAGGGAAGAAGGCCCAACCACTAGCGCCAAAGTACCAGAGATCAAACCACCACTAATGACAAAAGGCAAAGGCAAGGGCCCGTTGTATCCAATCTTGCCTATCCTTGTGCCCCAAACCGTAACAACCACCACCACCCAAGGTATCATTAGAATGATGGATGCAAGAAATCTCGTGGCTTGGATGCAATATCTAGTGAATAAAGTGCAAGAAATAGCCCCAGAATTGAGTGGAGGAGCTCCAACACCTAGAATAAAGAGACCAACAACAGCTACTGTGGATGCCAAATCAAGGCAAGATCCCAAGAAGCAGAAGATAGAGGCATCGACAACATCTATACCTATAGAGTGCTGCCTTTTATGGGCTATGATGAGTACATCAAGGAGCTTCTCACAGAGCTAGAAAGAGAAAAGGAGGAAACGATGATAGCCGTGGTAGATTTGGAAGCTGAAAGAGAAGCATCGGCAACCTTCTAGTTGGAAAAGACTCACCAAGTAGTAGGGTACCAAAGGGAAATATATGAGCTCAAGAGCTCAAGATCAAGGAAAAGGAAGAAGACAATTGGCAAGAAAGGCTTGAGGAAGAACTATAGGAGTTGATAGGCTTGCAAAGGGAGTACAAAGGATCGAAGAGGCAGTAGACAACAAACTTGAAGCAGAGACACATAAAAAGCTCAAAAAGAGGAAGAGAATCGAAGAGACATGAAGGAAATGGAGCATAGGTTGCTAACGAAGCTGGAAGAGCAAGAAAGGTTAGAAAGGGAAATTGAGCACTTGGAAAAGGAGAAAGGAGAAGCAATCCAAAGGTGGAAGGAACAGGAGCCAAGGATGGTGGCCTTAGCACAAAGGCAAAATGAAAGCCTAGAGGAAATGAAGTGAAAAGTAGAGGAATGGGTAGCCAAGAGTGAGGGAAGAGTGAAAGAATTGGCAAGCCATCTAGCCCATGCTAAAGGCAATAAAGTGCTAGTAGAGAGCAGGGCAGAGGCCGTACAAACGAGAATGGAAGCCCAGCAATGTGCCTTCCTCAGCACCACTTTGTTGGGGTGAAAGGCCCTTGAGCCTGCCCGTGTACACTGACTGCCCATATTCTTTATTCATATATATATGATAGTGCAATAAGGCTGTCTGGATAGCACCTACATTGTGTGCTCTTCTATCCCGCATCTTTCTCTTCTCCTTTTCCACTGCCATTGCATCACCTTCAACTGGTATTAGAGCTTTGGATCAGAGCTTGATCGTGGAGCTTTGGCCTGGCATTACTTTAGCCTAGATTGAAGACCTAGAGCTTGGAGCTTCAATGCTAGCCATGGCTTCTTCCCCCCAAGGTAAGATTTCATCTCACACCTCTCCTTGGCCCTCATAGGCTCTTTGCAGGTGTTCCTTGTCTTCATTGGACACCTTGTATGCCCCCATTTGCCTCCTTATCCTCAGGATAACCAGTAGGCCCCATAGCAAGAGCTCACGTTTTTTTTGTGCCTATTTCAAAATCTGGCTCAAAATTCCCATTTTTTCTCATACCTTGAGCATCCCAAACCCAATTTAGGCAAGATAAGAGTCTAACTTGGGGTTTTGGCATGCTCTGGATGCAATGGCATTGTCAAATCTGGCAAATTCTGATCATAGAATTTTTTGCAACAGATCTAAGTTGATTTACAATAAGAAAATGTCATGTTCTTAGCTTATGTGTGCTCCTAAGCTTGGTATTTGATGCCCGGATGCTTTGGGGATGTTTACCCAATGTTTTGAGATGCTTTGGGGCTTGGTTTGAGCTTCCATAGCTCGATTTATCAAGGACATTGTCTGGGTAGCAAGGTTTTATCAAGGACGGCTTATGCATAATGCTCTTTGTTGACATTCGAGTGTCCTATTGGATGTATTGATGCTTGGTCATCATGGTTTATGCTCGAATATGCTATTTGAGAGCTATTGAGCCTTGATTTTTTTGTGAACACTTCGTTGTTGGTTGGGATTTATGCTACCTTGGTTGACATGTTATTTTACCTCCAGTTTGGTTATGGCTATGGTCTACGAGTGCTCCCGACTACTTGGGATGATATGCTGATGTATTTGGATGATGTCACTTTGATGTTTATGCTCCCGGATGCTTCTTGAGAAAAGAGTAGAGCTCAATTATTGGTTCACTCTCATTTTCTTTGCAACTGGCATTTCACTTGATAAGGTTTATGCCTTGTGCTACCCATTATGGGACTGATGTCTGATGTGGATGTTTTTGGGTTCTAGCAAATGTTTGGGCTTGAATAGACTTGCATTTGAGAATTTTGTGGAGTAGTTTGCATTTGGTCAACTTATCACTTATGCAACTTGGATGCTATTTGTCCCTGAATGCCCTGGTTATGGATCTTGGATTTACTTGGATGCGGATACATGTTTGGGCAGTGCTTGCTCCATTGTCTTGGAAGTTGCTTATTGAGCTTGCATTGCTCATTGATGCTTGGTTCTTTGCAGGTTACTCCTTGAAGAGTGGACTTATTTAACAGTGCTTGGGCTACAGTTATGGCTTTCTTGCTCCCTTGTTGTCTAGCTTCTATGCTAGTTGGGCTCTTGTTGCCCGTCCATGTTAGGGAGTAGATGCTATGTATGCTTACCTATGTATGCACATGGTCTACTATTGTATACCTTACAGAGCCACTAGTATGGATGATGATGTACATGTATTTGGGCTTCTCTTGGAGCTTGATCATTGCAAGATCTTATGCCACTTATTGGTCTTGCATTGACTTGGATGCTACTATGTGGTCTGATGTACTCCAGAGTCAAGTTTGCCACTATGGTTATGGGATGATTTCATGGTTGAACACCGTATGCTCTTATGACAGATGTCTTATGCTTACCGTATTGTGGTTGGTTATTTCATGTAGTTGGCTACGACTCTTCTTCGTGTGGGAGCTTTTGCATCCTTAGTTGATGCCTTTATGTCCTCCCATCTGTTGTGGTTTCATGAGCCTTTGCAGCATGCTTCTACTACTGATATACTTGCAGATGATTGTCTTCATGAGAAGGTTCCCTCTGTTGGGACATCCCTCGACTCCTTGAGCTCCATGGATGCTATGGATATCCCTATTCATGATGACTTGGATTCCTTGTCGTCTTCTACAGCTTCTTCAGTTACAAATGTTGTATGCTTCCATTGTGGAGATCTTGGGCATGTTAAAAGAAAATGTTTTAGATGGATTAGAGAGCAGTAAAGACAGAGATAGACTCGACATGAGCAGAGAGTTAGTGATGCAGCAGGTGTTACCACTCTTTCTAGTGGTGAGGTACATGCAATTATCCATGATGATGTAGTTGAGCATGTCCTCCTATTATCTAGTTTCCCTACATCTTACTTGCTCAATGATCAGGCCTATGTCTTTGATTGGCTGTTGGATTCTTCAACCTCTTGTCATGTTACCCCTCATAGAGCATGGTTCTCTTCTTACAGGGTGGTTGAAAAATGTATTGATTTGGGCCTTGAGAAGACTTATGCTATTGTCGGTATAGGAGACATACACCTAGCTTTGCCTAATAGGACTTCTCTTGTGCTCCATGATGTATTACATGTTCCTATGCTCAGTAAGAGCCTGATTTCTATCAATCAATTGCATGATGTAGGTTACTCTATTTCTCTTTAGGATAGGTCATGGAAGATCTGTCGTGGTTGCTTGGTTTTGGCCAGAGGTTCTAGATTTGGTTCTCATTACCCAGTGCATGTCTCTCATGTAAGAGATTCTATGGTTGTAGTTATTCGGATACCACATGCATTGTTATGGCATTATTGCCTAGGCCATATGCACTGCAGAGAGATGGAGATCTTGTCTCGTTCAGACTCCATGCTGCCTCTTTTGTCACATGTAGATCTTGATGCTTGTCTTGATTATACTTATGGTCCTCAGAGCCCCTTTGGCTCATGGCTATCGTGAGAGGCATGATCCTCTAGATCTTGTCCATTGTGTAGTATATGGACCTATGCCTACCCAGTCACTTGGTGGAGCTTCACATTTTGTGACCTTCGTGCATCATGCTACCCACCATGTTTGGGCTTTTCCCTTTGTATGGATTGAGGATGCCATAGTTATGCTTGATAGGTTTATGGATGATGTTGGTTGTGGGCCTAAATGCTTGCAGATGGATTATGAGTCATGTTATCTCTCCCAGCTTTTATCCCTATTGTCAGCAGTCTGGCATTGATTTCCTATGGCCACGGTATTATGGGATTGCTCATGGCATGTGTCTGACTCTACAGGCAAAGGTTACTTCTATGCTTACCACAACTAGGTTATCTTATGGCTTTTGGGCTGAGGCCCTTATGATGGCAATCTACTTGCTCAATAGGACATTGTGTCTAAGTTTGGATGGTATTGCACCACATGAGGCATGGAGTGGCATGAGACCCTCTTATGATTACTTGAGGATGTTTGGTTGTTAACAAGCATTTGCATGTATGCCAGATATGCCTATGTGACACAGACGTATCCTCCTTGGTTATAGAGATGGTGACTTTCAGGCTTACAGGTTATGGGATTTGGATGCCCAACAAATTATACACAGCCGTCATGCTATCTTTTATGAGACATAGACATCTCTCAAGCATCTTGATGCACGTTCAATGCGCTTTATGGTTGATGCTACAGCCGTATGTCAATCTTCTGCTTTGCTGAGGCCGCATACTATCTTGAGACCCTATCTGACATGTGTCTGGGAGGCTGTCCCTTCTTCTATGATTGAATTTGGAGATTCTATGTGCTTTCAGCTGTCTCCTATGAGCCATGCTAACGCTATGTGCTACTCTGATGCTTATGCATTATAGCCTTGCACTCATGAGTTGTGCTTGCTTCATGAGAAGCATTCTTGGATTGCTCTGTTGTATGGAGTTGCATGATCACTTATCTCCTGGATGTCATGGACTCGGGGATGCTTGACTCTTCTTTCACAGAGGTTCCCGCTTATTGCAGAGCCCGCTTTCTGATTGGGTGTTGGGTGAGATGTCATGATTCCTCACCTTGTCTCTTTTCCTTTTTTCTTTGTTTTTTCACTCCCTGGCCCATTGGCCTTTTAGTGGGAGGTTGTTGGGGTAAAAGGCCCTTGGTCCTACCCATGTACATTGATCGTCCATATTCTTTATTCATATATATATATGATAGTGCAATAAGGTTGTCTACACACTTTTGGACAGCACCTACATTGTGTGTGCTCTTCTCTCCCGCATCTTCCTCTTCTCCTTCTCCACTACCATTGCATCCCCTTCACATTTTAGATGTCACGCAGTCAAAAGAGGAGTCCATTGAAACCTTAAAGAAGAAGTTGGAAATTTCCCACATAGCCATAAGGCATGGCTTGTGTGTCTAGGCGCAAGAAGCAGAAACTAGCCTAAACCAGCAATAGCAAAGGGAGTACCTACTAAGGGTAGGACTAACAATTCAAGAGGTGGAATTTCTGGGGTATACAGAGGAATAGGGACCATAGGATCCAATAAGAGAAGAAGAATAGTAGATACCACTTCCTCAAGTAGGGCAGGACTTCGAGGTGGGGCAACAAGATGAAGAACAAGTCCCGCAACCACCCTCTCCAAGATCAAAAGCTCGGCAAGAAGTGCCACCAAAGGATACAATTGCAGAAAAAAAAAAGCAAGTCAAGAAAAAGAGGAAGAAGATGGTGGAACAACCACGAAGGAGGCTAAGGGCGCAACCCCTAGCAATCCCAAAAGCTCCTATCCCACAAAAAGAGGAATGATTTCTATCAATTGGAACATGGAGCTCGCAGAGTATGGAAATAGTGGGAAAACAAGTGCAAGCCCTTTGAGTTTACTTTCCGATCCCCCCCCCCCCCAACACTAAGTCGAGTGCTATCCCATAAAGTGGTGGAGGAGGTGATAAGCATGGGTAGAAGGCTTGGAGTCGGGGATGGAGGCATAGGACTATTGGGAAGACAAAGTTATGGAGGTGCCCAAGACTGTGGAGGGGTGTGAGAGTCACAGCCAAAGTGGAGGTGAAGAATTTGGGATGAGAACATGGATGTCATTTTGTAGCACCCTGCCCTATGAGAGAAATGACCCAACATACATGTCGTATCCAAGAAGGGTAGGAGCGGACCTTAACTCCGACATCCATGATCGTTATGATTTCCATAAAATCTATAATGTAAATGTTACTAAGCCCCAAAGGAAGCCCTTACATTCTCTGAAGATGGCCTAGGGCCCTCCATCTCCCATTTCCTTAGTGAATTCTCCTCTTGCCCAGATCCATCTTTCATCACAATGTGTAACTACTATAGGCTACTTAGAGTTTTGCTTAAGCAAGATCCTATCTCTCATTAATATCGCCTACCACCCCTATTTTTTAATTTGAATGCCGGCATAGATAGCTACACAATGGCCGACTCATGATGAGAGCCACCCTCATTTCATCCTTTTGCATCGCACTACTAGAGGACATGAACGATAGCCAATTTACTAGATGTAGTCATCCATTTTTGTCAACAACCCCCCTAAACGTGTGCATGAATCTCAAAGGCTACATACATGGTAGGAGCTTTCTTAGTAAGTCCTTTAAGCCCCTAGCCTCTTCCTCTCATGACCAGGACCATGAGGACCAGTTCCTTGTGTACATTCAAAAAAAAAAAAGGTAAAAGAAAACAAGAAAAAGAAAAAAAGAAAGAAAATAGAAAAAAGGAAGAGACAAGAGCAAAGAAAGAAAAGAAAATCAAGTAGAAAGTGAGAAAACACGCCTCACTTGATGAGTGCCAGAATCGCTACACCTAGGGGTCCTCAAGTTAGGTGCATCCAGTGGCCTTGGTTGCCTGGCTCCATCCCTAACCCCCTAGCCCTTTTGCTCCCCATTTCACACTTAAGGCACATCAAGGGCAGGACATGCCTAGGGAGGTCACACTCCCTATGGTTAGACCTATCTCCTTAAGCTACACCCATTGCACCTTCCCTATATACGAATTGGGTCCTCAAGTGTGGGACAACACCCCAGGCTTGCCTGCACTCGTCGATCCAGCTCCCAGCTCCACTGGCACGAATATAATGCACTGCACGATGAGGTAGGAACCCCCCTCTAGGTCGTGCACTCTCTTTTCTTTCTCAAGTGAATTTGATTACAAGAATACTACAAAGGACCAAAGAAGGAACAAAGTGAGGGACAAGTTAGAAGAGTTTATTTATTTGCAATAAGCCACAGGAAAATGAGCTTTGGAGTTGGGAAAGAATTACATGAATGAACAAGGTTCCATCTAGACCACCCAGCTCAAGCCCAAGTACTCCTCTTTATCTCTAGGTGAAACGTACCCCTAGTTTAACTTAGGGAGGGTAGTTCGATAATTGTCTAGGGCCCACAATCCTAGTCACCACCATTCGTGCTAACTTTGAGCATGTGAACTTCGACAACTAGGCATTATCTAGGTCTATCTCACATACAAAGTGCCCAACCTCATCCCACGAGGATCAACCTATAGGTTTCTAGAGACACAACTAGTATTAATTCCCTAAGTAAAGATCAACATTTTTGATAATTTATTTTGAATATTCTTCTTTCCCATTCACTAGTTCAACTACAAGTTTCCTAGCATGTTCAAGTTCCAATCGTAAATTCTTAATGTACTTAGGAGATATGAATCAATGAGTAGCTCCACAATTAATAAGAATTAACAAGGGTTTATGTTGGTGCTCTACATAAACTTATAGGACAATGAATTGAGATTCAACCTCTTGATTATTGATGGCCATGTGGATAATGCCTCTCTCTAATTCTTCATAAAGGGCATGATCCTCTTCTTCTTCTTGTCCGACAAGGAAACAAATTCACAGGCACCCGTTCCTCATCCTGCTCCCCATCCTCTCTTGCTAAAGTTTTTTATGTGGCTAGAGGGTTATAAGGAAGGTTGGAATTTTTTATTCAAATGAGAGATTGGGTCTTGAAGTGGTCTAGTTGGTTGCATATAAAGCAACAAGGTTGGGCTCCTTGATTGGGATTTACAAAGTGGGGGTTGTTGTTGTTTTTGGGTTGGCGATTGGAGGCATTATTAACAAGGTTGAGGCAACCCTATTTTTTATTTTCCATCTGAAGATTGATCGTGGCTCTCTTTGGATAGGGAAATCCAGGGTTTGGGAAGTAAGAGGTAGCTTGAAAGTTCCTCCTAGGGAGAGATTCCATTAAGGGTTGAGCTCGTAGCAATGCATCTTCGAGGTCAAAAGGTTTCATAGCCTTTAGTTACCCATTCAAGGGTGGATTTAAGCCTTGGCAGAAGCATGCTACTTGTGTCATTCTCATTTTGGGAGCATACTTTAGGGGGGAAGAAAAACGAGAGTAGTACCCCTCCATGATTAGCCTCTATTGCCTTAGGTTGAAGAACTTGTCCATTCTACAAATTTGATAGGCTAGGGATAGGTATCTTCTTAGACAACTGCCTTGATCTATTCCTAGGTTTGGAATATCTCAATAACAATCTTGTCCTAACACTATTATTTCCACCATAAACAGGCTTCTTTAGTGAGATATAATCGAGCGATCATAGCCTAACCTGGCCACGCACGTTCTCGCAAAAAAGTGGTATTCCATCTACTCAATCCATATCTCAGTATTAATTTCTAACTTTGAACGTGCAAACTTAGATGATTAGGCATTCCTTAGTTCTACCTTGCACACAAAGTGTCCAACCTTATCTCATGAGGATCAACCTATAGGTTCTTAAAGACACAACTATGGTCTCTAGTAACATGAATGTATTTCATGAATCGTCCAAGATTGATGTAGTCAAGTATTGCACTTGGTTTAGTGAGAGTGAGAAATGAGGAGAAGTTAGGCATCAACCTCTCTACCTAGGAAGGTCTCGCTTATCAATCTTTATTATAAACTTGGGAAAATTCACCCAACTAACCAAGTCCACCTGACTATAGGATGGTTCCGTTGGGAAATCATCCAAGAAAATTGTCTGCCCACTTCCCATGGTGTCGAGGTGTATTTTAGTGTTTCAAATAGGTAGGATACCACACTATGATGACATATAAAAACAACTTCATTAATTAATGTTTCCATAGGGTTCATTGACATGCCCTTAAGTTACAGACACAAAGCAATCCATTTGAAAAATGAGCTAGAAGATTAGTACATCACGTGGGAACTCGAGAGGACATGTTGAAGGAGCAAGCCAAGATCCTCATAAGATAGTACTTCAAACAAGGTTACATGTAGATGAAGCTAAAAATACAATCAAGAAAAAGTTAGTTGAACAAGAAGAATCACTAGAGTTATTGGATAAGGGGATGTAAACTTTTCAAAGGTTTGCATAGAAATTTTGAGGAACAAAAAAATAGAAAATCCATAGAGCAACATGCCACTCTAAAGAAGAAGGCAAAGAATGCAATAGAGTCGATGGCATCTAATTCAAGAGGTAAAAAAACAATAGAGCATTCACCTCCTCATAAAATACTAACCTAAAAGATCATAATGTTAAGCCACCCAAACCAATGTCCTGTGGGTGACTCCTATATCCCCATTTAAAGTTGTTAACATTGCTTACTTTAGAGCCTCTTTATAGCCTATTGCCTCCACTATATCTTATTTTTTGATGCATAATTTCAATTATAATAGAATAATAACTCATATTTGTCCACTATTCAATATCCATTTTATTTATTTTATTACAAAAGTGATTTTTTAAAGTCATGGTACACGTTTCAACTTAAGTCTTTTTTTCGTATTGTTTCTAAAGACAAAGGTGGAAGTATGCCTAAGAAGAAGATCATTGATATAGAAGTACAATAAATAAATAAAATGGATAACAATAGTCTAAAAGGTATAAGTCTGAAGTTTTTTAATGATATGTTTGCATCTCAAAAGCCATTCAATTCAGCAAATAATTCAAATTCAATGCTTAAGTTTAAGTTGTAACTTGATTATATTGTTTGTCAAGGCTATGCACTTTGATACATTTGTATGTGATAGAACTAGGCTAGATAGGAGAGCTAGAATAACCAAATGATGAGGTTGATGATAATAAAAGAGATACATGCATTTGGTTATAAACTTCTACAAGATCAAGAAACTTATTATACTTGACGTTAATCGACAACTTATCAAAAGATGTTTTTGAAGATAAATTGAAAAGTAGGGTTAATTTATAAATCCACCACCTCCAGTTTTGGGGCACATTGAATTTACAAGCTTAAGAAGTTGTCGTGGGTTTATCACAAACAAGAATAGTTTCTTTGAGGTCTAAGGTAAATAAAAATTGTCATGATGTTGAGCACTTGTTCTACGCATAAAATCAGCTTCATCATGAAGTCATAGGCTGGCCAAAGGTTTTTAAAGACAAGGGTTAGTGCTATCCAGTTTCTCCAATTAGCAATGTGAAAAGTGAAACTAATTTGAGGTGATTTTTTATGCTCCAGAGGAGACACAAAGAAGCTTGAATATTTCAATACTCTTTTTTAGATTTGGAGCAAGGTTTTTGAATATAATGCCAATTTTCTAGTTCATGAGTGAGGTTATAATGCATTTGTAATGATTGGGACAACTGCATCACTCCATCTGCTTTTGATCCCTTAGATGAGGAGCAAGTCCCTTACCCTCAACCACACACTTTTGTTGTGGTCATACCACTGGGAAGTAGCCTCAAACTCCCTATACTATACAAAGAGTAGCCCCATTAACAACTTTAAGGACCAAAATGAAACTAATTTGAGGTGATTTTTTATGTGCAAAGGAGATACAAAGAATCTTGTTATTTTAAGATTTCTTTTAGAGTTGGAGCAAGGTTTTTGAATACAACACCAATTGTCTACTTAATGAGTGAGATATAAAAGCCTTTGTAATGATTGGGACAAGCACATCACTCCACCTACTTTTGATCCCTTAAATGAAGAGCAAGTCCCTTACTACCTCACCCACACACTTTTATCATGGTCTTACCACTAGGCAATAATAGCCTCAAACTCCCTATAGTATACAAAGAGCAGCCCCATCAACAACCCCAAGGACCAACTTTCTTCTTTGGTATATAGACACTTTGTATTAGTACAAGACAATGACTAAAATATGCTATGACTTCTAGAGAATCTATAATATACTTCGTTATGAAAAATACTTTTAGACTCTTTACGTGTTTTGGCATTGTTCATGTTCCTTGAATTCTAAATGCTCTTAACCATTTTTGGGTGTTTTTGCATCACTTTTGTGTGGTCTACTAGCACTTTAAAAGTAGTTGCTTTTTTTTCATTTTGAAGTGATAGAGCACCACTTTTTAGTGGTGTATAATGAATTGTAGATGGTGTTTAGCACTATACTACTTTTGACCATTTATAAGTGGTATAACACCACTTTTGAGCGGTGCAACAACTCCTTGATGACCACTTGAGACTATTTTAGAACACTTGATAATGGTTTGGTGACAAGAAATTTTTGTGACACTATTTCACAATGATGTTAAAATAATTCAAAGTGTAAACGGTGCAATTTTTTTGTTTTAAAGTGGTGGTTTGACCATATGGAAGTAGTAACCAATCACTAGGAAGAGGTGATTGATGGGCAAAATACCAATTTTGCAAGTGGTCAAAAACTACTCTTGTTAGTAAAAATAAATAACTTCCAAGTGGTTGCTTCTACCACTTGGAAGTGGTGAGCAACAAATAGCTAGGAAGAGGTGAATGGTCAATAGAATAATGTGACTTACCACTTATAAGTGGTGGCAAACCCTTTAAGTGAAAAGCAACTAGTTGTGAGTGGTTTGCTGTCACTTGGATGTGGTAGTCATCACCTAAAGCTTTAAATCACCACATTTAACTTGTGAGTCACCGAATATCTATAGTTTCTTATCGAGTATAGCATAAAAGGTGAAAGTACTTGGCACAAACAAGGAATCCAACTCCACAAATAAGTGCATGGAATAAACAAGTGATCTGCAAACCATGCGAGTTTAGCCAAAAAGTATTTATCAACAGTCTACTATTGGTTAGTGGTGACAAACCTTTTGTCAATATGGTAGCAAACCACCTAAAACTAGTATGCACCCATTCCAAGTAGTATATGACCACTTGGAAGGAGGTAATGCACTTGGGAATGTTATTGCATTGCCTATAAGTGGTAGGGCTCTAATTATAAGTGATAGGGGACCACTTTCAAATGATAGTGTACCACATATAAGTGGTAAAAACACTTACGTGGTGGTCATGAATCTTTTTAGGTAGCAACAAACTACTTAAGTATCACATACAACTTTTTAAGTGGTCATCCCTAGCCACTTGTGAAGTGTACTAACCTTGGGAAATGTAGTGCACCATGTATAAGTGGTAGCATTCCATTTCAAAGTTATAGGGGACTAACTAGTCGAAAATGGTAGTGCACTATCTATCAATAGTAGGGGACCACTTCCAAGTGGTAGGGGATCCAAATGGTGGAAACCACTTGTAAATGATAAGGGACCAATTATAAGTGATAAGGGAAAAATTTTGCAAGTGGTTCATACTTGCTAGCGGTGTTGGATCTTTAATAGGTAGAAGTACATCACTTGAAAGTTTTATGTAGCACTTTTGCGTAGTTTTGGACCACTTCTCTAGGATGGCGCACCACTTATGAATGGTAATGTCCCTCTTATAAGGGCTAGTGTTCCAATTTCAAGTTGTAGAGGGGATCATTTACAAGTGGTAATGCACTGCATGTTAGTGCTAATGACCACTTGCATGATGTAGCACACCTTTAGCAATCAGAAGCACACAACTTATAAATGGTAGCACACAATAGCAAAGCACTTGTAAGTGATTAGAAGTGAACTCAGAAAACTCGTTATTGGTCGCACACCAATTAAAAGTGGCAAAGCATCACTTTGTAGTAGTGACCAAATGTGAGTTGTAGCATACCACTTGTACCTAGCTATATTAAAATGAAAACTAGTTCAAAGGTAAAATAGAGTGGTGTATAAACTAAAATACTCATTTAAAGATAAAAATGTGCACCGCTAGAATTTCCTTCAAAAGTAGAATTTTGGTGCTCTATTTTTGCAATCTTTATGCTCCTTGCTACAATAATCTCATGCAACCTTAGTGATTTCTTTGAATGTTGTTTATCTCCTTTTCAAATATTTTCTCCCACATAAAATTGTTTCCTTATCTTCCATTATGCTAACTTAGAGCATTAAAAGGATTACTCTAACAATACGTATGATTGACTACCTAAATAACACCTAATTGACCACAATGGCCCGATGTAAGCGCACTAACATTGTGGGACCTTCTTCCGCCCCTAATGTCAAAAATACAACCATTGATATGGTGTAGGTTTATTATTTTATTTTCAAAAATCTTAAATAAATAATATTATTCAAAATTGAGCTTAAATTTTCTTTTAAATGACAATTTAGCTTATCTACTCTCCATTAATTTCCTTTTAAAGTTCAATTCACAAATTACTAAACCATAGTAGTAAAACATGGTTAAAAATATCGAAAAGCAATAATTTAGAGTTGAAACATTAAACCATAGTAAAATATGTTAAAGAATATTGAAAAGTAACAATTTAGAGTTGATTATTTAAATTTAATTTATTTATTTAGTTTAAAATATAATTAATTGATTAAAATAAAAATAAATACAATAAAATAGAGTATAATTAAATTAGATTAAAAGTTAAACCTAAATTTCATCATAGACTAACTAAATTAGCAAATAAGTCTCAAGAGAAAAGTGCATGTATTTTAATTATCTTTTTTGGAATTCAGCTGAATAGGGTAAGTAAAATTTTTAGTTTCCTTTTTTCTTATTTTTCAAGAAAATAAAAAATCAATCAAAACACCTTAGTATTTAAAAAGATGTATTCATGTGCATATAAACTAAACTCAAGATGTGAGTTCATTATTATTTGAATGGAAATTATTTAGATTTCATTGAAAATGTTATCTTAGTCTTTTTTTGAAAATGTCTATTTTGTTTAATTATTTTTCTCGATTATTTTGATTGAAATAAAATCTTTATAATGATTCTAATGACATGTGTGCCTTTGATAGCTGGACAAGATTGAGGCATCCTACCATTCCTAGGGCCACACCTAAAAACTCTTCACCCAAAGTTGTAATATATTGCTTAAGGTGGCCAACCACTACTTAAGTACATATGGTCGTCCATATAGGAAGGTTCTCCCTTATGGCGGGTGAGAACTAGCGCATGTTGGAGAGTGGTGGGTTTATTTTACAAAAGGCAATGTAATAAGTTGATGCTAATGAGGGCTCACACAAATATTGAAACGGTGTCTCGGAAGCTACAATGAAAAGGATAGATTCATCATTGGCTCTATATACAACTATAAAGGGCCACACAATGGTAAAGGCCTTGAAACATGAGCTTTTCAAAAGTGTCTTGCAAGAGTGTTATGATGTGCACTTTACAAAGAATCCAACATGTAAATGTCAAGATTTCATGGATGTTGTAGTGGAAGGGAAGGCATATTTGGCATGGAAGCATTGGTATGTGTATCTTCGAGTATTTGGAATCGATGCAAATGTAAACATGTCTATACACTAACCCATGCTTACTAAAGAAAACTTGCACCTCATATTTGGAAGTAGAAGAACTTTTCCATTGTCGCCCATAATGTGACCCAGAAATTAAAAAACTATGATAGTTCTTAGCACAAATGTGTTTTACTTTATTGTGAAAATACATATCATAGCTCGTGGGGGTAGCTATGATCAAATTTTTTATAATATTTTACTAACATTGTCTCTCTTAATTCGTGAAAATAGTAGTACACTTGCCATAAGATAATATAATACAAATCTAGACCCGAATTGCTTGCATGATTTATTTTGTCTTGTAAATGAGAGAGAGAGAGAGAGAGAGAGAGAGAGAGAGAGAGAGAGAGAGAGAGAGAGAGAGAGAGAGAGAGAGAGAGAGAGAGAGAGAGAGAGAGAGAGTGTGTGTGTGTGTGTGTGTGTGTGTGTGTGTGTGTGTGTGTGTGTGTTTGTTGTACAAGAAAAGAATTACTTATGAGTAAAGAGAGAGGTGGATGTGGAGAGAGCGAGAGAGAGGGACCTCTTTACTAGTAAATAGAAAACTACTTGTCATAGCACTTGCCATAATACAATGTAATACAACTTCCATCAATCTGGATTGCTCACATGAATTATTTGTATTGGAAAAGAGAGAGAGAGAGAGAGAGAGAGAGAGAGAGAGAGTGTGTGTGTGTGTGTGTGTGTGTGTGTGTGTGTGTGTGTGTGTGTGTGTGTGTGTGAGAGAGAGAGAGAGAAAGTGTGTGTGTGTGTGTGTGTGTGTGTGTGTGTGTGTGTGTGTGTGTGTGTGTGTGTGTGTGTGTGTGTGTGTGTGTGTGTGTGTGTGTGTGTGTGTGTGTGTGTGTGTGTGTGTGTGTGTGTGTGTGTGTGTGTGTGTGTGTGTGTGTGTGTGTGTGTGTGTGTGTGTGTGTGTGTGTGTGTGTGTGTGTGTGTGTGTGTGTGTGTGTGTGTGTGTGTGTGTGTGTGTGTGTGTGTGTGTGTGTGTGTGTGTGTGTGTGTGTGTGTGTGTGTGTGTGTGTGTGTGTGTGTGTGTTATTTAGGCAACAAAGAACTATTCACCACAAGAGAGAGAGAGAGTTGCCTACCACACCAGAGACAACTTTCACAAGTATATATATATATATATATATAGAGAGAGAGAGAGAGAGAGATAAGTATTTATGAGTAAAGAGAGAATTATTTGTTGCAACACTTTTTATAATAAAATGCAATACAAATTCTATCAATCTATAGTGCTCGCACAAATGATTTTGTATTGCAAATTAGAGAGAGAGAGAGAGAGAGAAAACAAGAAGGTGGTGGTAGTGGAGGGAGGTGGAGTAATTTGAGAGAGAGAGAGAGAGAGAGAGAGAGAGAGAGAGAGAGAGAGAGAGAGAGAGAGAGAGAGAGAATAAGAAGGTGGTGGTGAAGGATGTGGAGTTGTTAAATCTCTATGCACATGAAAGAAGGACAAAATGAGAGGCAAAGGAGGTTATTTGAGAGAGAGAGAGAGAGAGAGAGAGAGAGAGAGAGAGAGAGAGAGAGAGAGAGAGAGAGAGAATGACTAAAGGGGGTGTGGTGGTGGTGGTGGTGGTGGAAAGTGAAAGTGGAGGTGGGTACATCTAAGGATGGAATAAGTAAACTATATGGAACAAGGATAGAGGGATTACCAAAAAACTTGCTCAAAAAGCTCGCTCCTTGCCCTTCCCCAAGAGATTGTATTTGTGTGTTTTCGTAATGGTTTACGAATCAATCTATTTATACAAGTTAGGGATGGGAAAGTACCCATAAAAAGAATACATGTCTACCACCATCTATTTGTGATCGGAATTTTGCAAATATGATCCTATCCACATACATAAAATCACACCACATCATGATCTACATTTGTAATAATCATCTTGCTACATATAAACATAAGCATGTGCTCTAAGAATAAAATATCCTAGCATAACATCACAGACTAGTCTAGCCTAATAGCCTAGCTTATCATTACTAGCCTACACTAGTCTAAGTTATATCTTAAGCATAGTATAGACTAGTCTCATCTATCATGGTATAGTGTAGGCCAGCCTTATAAATCCATAGCCTAGCCTAAGCCTACTAATTAGGGAAGATTTGGATGCACTTTTGAGCCTTTTAAGTTCATTGGGATTGGGGAATATTCCATAAGAAAAATGAGAATGCGACTACTATTAGGGAACCTTTGAGATTACTTTTTGGTGGGGAAGCCATAACTTGAGCATATAAAATCCAAATTTGTCGAAGGTTGGTGCTTGAGAATCCTCTCATCGAGACCTTTTCAATTATATGTTACATGATTTTCTGAGATAAACAAATATAGTTACTTGTGGACCCCTTTTTTAACAGGATGATGACATGGAAATTCTTACAAGGCCCAAAAGTGAGTCCAAATTTTCCCCAATGGAGTTGAAGCCATGCCTAGTATAGCATAGCCTAGTATTAGCCCAAGTCCAAGCCTATCATAACATAGCCTAACCTAAGCTACACCTAAGCATACACTTAAATATCCTTATTGCTCCTTAAACTAGCCCATATATCTTGAATCCAAATCCTTAAAAGGGGTGTACACAATCGATGAACCAAAACGAAATCATAATATATCCATCAAAACATATGTCGTGGCTCTCCTATGGTTATGGGATTGTTCCACTCCCAATCCATCTTAATGTACACATAATTGAATCAAAACTTGAATCAAAACTCTTCTAATTATATCAATGGCTTTTAAAAAAACCCTCATCCATTATAGTTTGTAGACATCAGTCCCCTCAATCATCACATCAAGACAACTGCATTGCATCAATGTCTTTCCCTCATGACCAATGTGGTGAAATCAATCACGAATGTGCACAATTAGAATCTTTGAAACTCAATGTGAAGTGATGCAAAACCAAATCCTTCCTATTTTATTAAAGATTCATCATGAGTATGCAAACAAGTACAAAGGAACACCCACATATCCACATACATATAACTATGCTCTCAAAATAGTGTAATTCTTATACCTAAAAATAGTGGTTATTATTTATGTATATAGTCTAGTGTGTAAACCTATGGATAGTATGTCTATATGTGCATCTATTTTATTGCAACTATACGTTTATCATCATGTTCAACAAGCACAACTACCCTCCAAAATAGACATGCGTGTAAACATGTTTATAGATGCAACTATATAGCATAATGGAAATTTAAAAGGCCAACTTTTTGGCATTCACCAAACAAATGAAGCAAGAAAACTAAACTAAAGGATCGTTTAAAAAAATTTATAAACAATAAAATAATATTTATTATCATTGGCATGGAGATGTAGTACTAGAGCAACTATGGAAGCCATGTAGGCAATTGTTCTAGAAAGGCCATCCAAAGATATCTAAGTTTGTAGGCAATACCAAAGTAGATGTGGTACTATCTCACTTGCATATAAGAAAATCAAACAACAAGGCACCTTGGAGGAGAGTCCTTAGATCAGAGATGTCAATCATAAGTCCACGGAAGTCTTTCTTTAAGTAAGACATCGCTAATCTCCATGTTTTCACCTTTTCAAATCCGTTATTGCAGAAATGCTTTATTTTCATCTTAATTGAAGATGCAGATTTCCCATGTTGAGTTAGTAGTGTATAGGTAGGAATGGATTTACAAAAGAATGATGTTATGTGCCCAATTGGAGGGTCTATTGCTACCTCTATGAATGAACCTGATAGGTTCAAAAGGGAGATGATTTTTCTTCCTGAATCTTTTCAATAGATATCCCTCCTTGGAGATTATTATTTCCATATTGAGAAATGTTATATAGATGGAAATGTAGTGTCAATCATCTATTAGGAAGAACTTATTATCAAAAGAATCAAGGACTATAAAGTCTTTTGGATAGATATAAAAAATAGACTGAAAACCACTTCATGATATCCCATGTTTGTTGTTTCGCCAATTTTTGGTAAAATATATACTCAAAGTGAAATAAGTATAGGTTGCACCATAGAGGTGAGCAAGAAAAGCCCATAGGAATGCCCTGAATTTGCTTCCTGATTTTCCCATTAAGTTGGATATAAGTATGATCAATCAGTCAATTTTTTATTAAGATAACCTCTTGTAGATTTAAAGAGAAAGATTTCCTATTATTGCACCAAGATCCATAAGTAGAATCTATTGGGAATCTTTGAAATGTAATATAAGGGGAATTAGAGGTTTGGAACAACCAAGAGATTATAGTGCTTAGAATGTTCTATAAGCCTTCATATCCTTCATGAGGGATAGACTCATAGCATTTCTTGATATCAAGTGAACAAGCACTAAAAATGCTATTGGAAAGGTTAATAATAAGGTCAATGGAAGAGTAAATGAGCCAATATGATTGGATGCATAGGCTTGAAGTCAGGAAAATCTTTTGATTAAGGTTCCACACATAGTTTGAAGCATTACTTTGCATATATTTAGTAGGGATGCACATTGAATGTTAATTTCAGAGTAGAGGCAAGGGTTATGCATGTGTAAGCCATCTAAAATCTGATTAGTGCAATTTAAAATTCACCATAAGGAAAGGAAGCTACAAAGAAGATGGAGTAAGTTCAAGATTCAAATAGTTTGTGAGTTCTTCAAATGAATGAAGAATGTTGTTATGATCATGAGTACTAGGGGCAAAATCGGGTCCTTTGCTTGATAAGTTTTGATAAGAACTTTTACCATATAAACAAAGGATTATTTGGGGCTTTGTCCAATTAATAAAAGTTGAGTTTTGAGGGAAGTAGGCACTTGTCAATAAGTTTAATGACATCTCCTCTTATGTTGACAAGTAGAGTACCATTTTTATGGGTGAGTGTCTTTTTCATGGCCAAGAGAACTAACTCCCTATTATAAGAAAATACCAATGATGCTCTAATAAAAACATGGCATTCACCAATCCACTTGAAGAAGAGAATCATGGATTCCTTTAATATTCTTACGATGAAGATATTATCTACATTGTGGATAATGAACCATAAGGCATTATCAAACCATAGAATAGAACCATTCACGTGCACACTTTATAAAATTTCTAAAGTAATTCATACATCCATAGAGGAACTTAGCATCCTTTCTCGCATCCAGTTCCTTATGAGACTTAGTGGACATGCAAAGTCCATACAGGGAGGAGGGGCATCTATTCACTTCAAAAGTTTGTATTAAGAATGGTCCCATTAGTCATGCAGTGCTTGATAAAGAATAAGTCCCATCATGGACTAGTCTAGAATATTCTTTAACTGCTACATATAGATCTTTTTCTCCAAGCAAGATAAGCCACATTTCAATTGGAATCAGTGCAACAAGACCATAGGCCCCAAAACTCCAAGTCTTGTTCTTCTTATCTCGAAGGAGCCTGAATGTCACGGTGGGATGAAGGCATCCACATAAAATTTTTCATCATTGTTTACCCATGAGGGAGTCTGCCAAGTAGTGGCTAATATGTTGGCTTTCTCTTCAAAGTGTGATGGGAGAATGAGGGAAGAGTATTCAACATGTTTAGGTCTTGGAGAGGGTGAGAGAATTTCAAATTATGTCCTTGGTTTGGGGTTCTCAAAAGCAAAAGGGACTTTCTTAATAGCGAACACATGTTTTAATACTTTTTTAGAGGATTCAAGCCATTCAGAGTGCATTTTCTCATCCTCTTCCATACACATTGGTGGACTTTTAATGAGAGCTTTAAGTTTCAAAGTAGCAACTTGGGGATCTACCAAGTGTGTTTGGTAGTTTTGTAGCCATGCAACAATATATAGTTACAAAAGGAGAAGTGCCTCAGAATCTGGATTATTGGCAAGGATGAACTTAAAGTCAAGACTGATGATCATATGGTGAAATTCAGCATCATTAATACAAGTAAGTAATAAGTATACAAAGGGAGGGGTGCATGGAGAATGTCTCCATAGCCAAGAGTTAGCAACTCAGAATGCCACATATAGCATCATATTGGGGAATATGGGAATTTCCCATAAGTTTGGGACACGTGGTCAAATCTTTGGATTTTTCATAACTTGAACACTATAACTCCAAATCGAGCTCTATAGCTCAATAGATTCCATTTTTCAAGTGTTTTCCAATGATAGGTCACATCATAGGGTTTTGAGAAACTTATGGGGATGTTATCTGGGTGCCACCTTTTTAGTATTCAAAAAATGGGAATTAGGAGATTTCCAAACTCACTAATATTGTGTTATATTCTAAAAAGACAATAATTAAAACCATTAAAGGTTATTGAGAATGAAGATCATAGTTGTACAAGGACACTATGGCCACTAGTATGTGTGTGTTATCACATAAATAATTCATTGATTACTAACCTTTAGATATAATGGCAACAAAATAAAGTTTTGAATAATCGTGGTTACATTTCTTAGTTGAATACATATGGGAGGGCAATGAGATATCCTCAATATAAGGAATAATCATTTCTTAGTTGAATACATAGGGAGGGCAATGAGATATCCTCAATAAAAGGAATAATCATTGGAGTCCTGCAGCATTACAAAGTTTGTAATATACCGCTTTTTTGCAACCTAAAATTTGAGAATTGCATTTTCCAAACCATAGTAATAACTACATGGTGAAAAGGTGATCATGTTACCTGCAAAACCAATCGGAGACACTAGTTAGTGAGGACTAAGAAGTACCAGCGGTTCGAAGTGTCAAAGGACCACCTTGGTAGTTATCCCCTTCACACCATGTGAATAGTACTTGGTTTGAAGCAAAAGAGGACATAATTGTTGTGGTATGTGTTTGTATTATGAAAATGTATGTGTGCGTGTGTGCATGCATGCGTGCTCACATATGTTAGTATGTATTGTGTGTGTGTGCATGCGTGTGCGTACTCACATATGTTACTACGTATACGGTTGTGAAGAAGCTAAACAAATGTGAGTGCATGCACATGTGTTCATTTAAAAATAGGGTTAAACATGTGATTGATAGAAAATTATATGAAGCAGACACTGTGTAAACAAAGCATAATAAGGGGATACTTAGGGGATTTGGGGGTTTCAATTAGGTAAAAAGAGTAGGTGTACACATATTTACTATTAGTTAACGAGAGGTGGGGGGCGGGTGCCATGTGGCAGCCCCCCACCTCCCCCACAAGAAAAAAAGAGAGCGTGGGGGCAGGTGCCACGCGTCCAACACCTGCCCCCGCTCGCAAAGATCGCACCCGCCCCGGCACGAAGCGCCGGGCTGAGTCTAGGTGTGGAGCGCCTAGTATGGTTGAAGCTAGGAGGAGGGGAGAAATAGGTTTGCTGTCATTACCTTAATGTGAAGAAGAATAGAAAGCGCACCCAAGTAGGACTTTGGCCCTTCTTCTAAGGGAGACTGGTGACGAGGGATGTAATATATTATGGAGAGAAGAAAGAAAGGTATGAGGCTTAGTGCGAGAACTTTAGGCCTTCATATAGCCAAAAGGGGAACCTTAATCGTAGTCATGATGATGCCTTAACCTTCTTGTCACGAATCTAGTAAGCGAAATCGGTTTTACGATTGCCGCATTAGTTGGAATCTATCGATAATGCTGCTTGTGTAGTCTGACGAACGATGATTCAGTGAGACTATTCGCATGTTCTGAAGCCACTCAACGCTATTCTTATGTGGCATCGTCACAATTCACATGTTCGAGGCAAAAGGGTAATTTGATTAAGCATTTTAAGTCATTCTTTCCAATGACATGTATGTGTATGAATGAATTGCCTATGTTTCCATGTGCATAAATGTGTGTGAGTATGATTAGTGTGTGCGTGAGTGAATCAGTGAGAGTAGTGGTGAGTATGTGCACATGGTATATGTGATGGGTGCACAAAGAGGGAAGAAGGGTCTGAATGAGTGAAGATTAGGGTAGTGTCTGGGAGTGAGTGCATAGAAGTGAATTCGAGTGTGTGGGGGCGAACTCAGTATGTGCCATGTGGGAGTAAAGGCTTGTGAAATGAGTGCACATATACCTATGTGCAAAAGAAAAGTACCCTTGTATAAGTGAAATACATGTACCAACCCACATTCAAGAGTGAATACAAGAGTCAATGTTGTTGCGAGTGCAAGAGTGTCTATACAAAAGTGAGTATGCGTGCAAGAGTGCCTATGTATATGCTATGCACAACTACCCATGTATGTGCACGTAGTCCCTCATATTGTGATGCTGCTTATTTGGTGCATTCTATTTCCTACATAAAAAAGTGGACGTGCTATTATGTGCACATGTGTCTATCCCTATGTGTGGATAAGGTGCCCTATACTAGGTGAGTGCACAAGCAAAGAGTTGTGCTTGTGTGTATACACCAATATGCACATGCAAGTGATCTACAAGTCGTCAAGTGTAACAATGGTAGAGCACCTAAGGTTACCTAGAATGATCAATGAAGTGTGGGCCACGAAGTAGTCGAGTGCCTAGATAATGGTTGATTGCCTAATGTGCATCAAGTAGTGAAGTGATGTGCCCTACCAATGGCTAAGAGGATTAGAGACTAGAGTATATGTGAGCAAGAACCCGTATATGCTATGTGATTGAGTGCACAAGTGCACTATGTGGTAGAGTGACCAAGGTGATTTAGCATGGTCAATTCGTCAGGATGGCTAGTGCTTCAGCAAACTCTAACATTTGCCTATTGGTACTTAACTACCTACCTAAGTTGTGCTTCACATCTCCACTCACTCTAGATGATCTCAATCATTCTTATTCATGTAGTGAATAGCACCTTACAGCACTCAAATGGGACCTATATATAGGTGATTGACTGGCAAATCATGAGATCATTGCTAGGGATGGGGCTTGGTCAATTTATTTAAGCAATGTATACTTACTTTGTTTCTAAGGAAATCATGGGAAACTAAGGCTCTCTCCCCTTAAATTCTCTAAAGACATTTGCACACGAGCCAAAGATCGCCCAAAAAGTAATACACTATTGTTGACACTTCCCTTGAACTCTAAATATAATTATCAAAGTGACTTAATAAGCACACTACCAAAAGGAGTCATCTTTATATGGGGAGTAATTACAAATTTTTGCCTAAGGTTGATTTGGATATCCTCACAAAATTTCCTATCTTAATACCCAATATGTCCACATCTAAATAATGTGAGGTTCCATATGCAAATATCTATAAACTCATGTTGTATTACATAAACTAGTTATGTGCTTCATAGTTGGCAAATAATCTAACAAGGGGATTGGTAGCTATTAATGTCTCATAGGGTAGTATAACCACACCATAGTAAAATGATTCATGAAAACAATTTAAGGTCAACAAATTCACTTTTCAAAGTAGGAGTGAAGTTAGGCTCTATGGTGAGTGAAGTTTGCATGAGACAACACTCTCTATAGAGAAGTTATGTCACATCACACTAAGTAGGCAATGGTTAGGAGGGGAAGAGGGACTGTGAGATTACAAATCTCGAGGATATTGGGAAATCCAACCTTAAAGGACTTGTAAGTAGGATACATTGAACTAGACTCATGTTCCACCTAGAAGTAAGGTTTCATGTTATGAAGGCATTCAATTCTATTCTATAGGAAAAGTTACTTGATAAGATAGATAGGAAAATGATAGAAAGCTCCTTGAACACATTAGACATATATAAAGAAACCATCAATGGTGTCTTTTGAAGCCTTTACCTTCAACGTTAACACATATCTTTAAACATGTGGGAAGGTTCATATCAAGCATAAATAAGATCACACATACATATAAAAATTCAAACTATTAAGGGAAATGTGATTACCAAATTATTTAAAGATTCTCACAAGATGTAGTAAGGGTTTTGGTGTGATGTATGCATTATGGCATTGGATGAGATCTTTTTCTTGTCCTTTTTCCATAAATGTACATACAATTGATGTGAAATCAATTTATGAAAAGACAAAAATAGGCATAAAGGTGTGCCAATGAGAGAATGTGAATCAATTGTGTTATAGAGAGTGAATCAGTTGTGTGCATGTTGGGTATATTGGAGGGACCTCACTCAAGGCTTGGCTCTCTAAGGTGCATCACAACACAAGCTTGTAGTACATCATGCTTTATCATGTTTAAGTGGCTCTAGGCCTCCCATCGTATACTACAATGGGGTTGGTGAGTGTATCAAATGATTAGAGAGGCATAGGCTTCCAATTTTGCAAGGCAAGGGGTGAGGAGTAGATGTAGGCCTTCGTAAACACTAAAAAAGCGACAATGACATGGTGAACTCCTTGCCTATGGGGGAGATGTCAAGGTGGACCATTGTGATGCATTGGCACTATGCTATGCCATGGTGTCATGCCATGTTATGGCTGTGGGTGACTCCTAGGCCAAAGGGGGAGCAATGACACATTGGTGCGGAGTCATCTTTTGGTGCCGTGTCGAGTTATAATGCCATGCTGCCGAAGTTGAAATGGTCCATGATGCAACCTGCAAGGCCAAAACCTAGTGGGATGCATGAGACATTGTTGGTTCACAAAGAGAGAGACAGAGAGAGAGAGAGAGAGAGAGAGAGAGAGAGAGAGAGAGAGAGAGAGAGTGTGTGTGTGTGTGTGTGTGTGTGTGTGTGTGTGTGTGTGTGCACGCCCACGTTGCATGTGCAAGACAAACAAGCCATTGCATACAACAAAGTGGTTAGAATTAGGCCAAGTGAGAGTGGTGAGAGTGCCCACATGCATGCACATACACATGCATGAGTGTGTAAGTTCAAATTAAATCGTGTGTATGTACATGCATGTGCGTGCATGCACATGTACACTAGGGATCCAAGGGCATGACTTCATAGAAATCATATATATGCCAAGAAAACCAGATCATCATTACTTTAAACCTTCTTTAATGCTCCTTTTCCCTTGAAAAACTTGTGCCCACATTTCTGCCTTATTTTCTTGTGATCAGAAAGACATGGCAATATATCCGGTTAATAAGGTGGCTGTGTAAAGAAAGACAAGTGACCCTCATAATGCTCTGTTCAATTAATGACGTTCATATATCTGTAGCATCTTTACAGAGGTCTTCCACATTTGTAAGTTTACTGTGCCAGAATCCCAGACATCAATATGAATTCATGCAGTTCCAAAGTCCCAGTCATCTAAGGTATCAAACAAAACCATATGGTCAATGGTCATGGTCAATTTGTTACCTACAAGTGTTCCCTAAAATTGCTTAAGGTCTCTTTTCTTAGAGACTCTGTCAGCCAACTAGGCCTGTATAGGCAATGAAGCCTGTGACCAGAGGCAAGGATTCTTGCTGAGTTTAAATAACTTCCAAAAAGACTTCCCCAGCCAAATTGGGGCTATCGACAAGATTTGGCATCGATCAAGACCCAGTGCTCACATTATGTCAAGGTTTTTACAGGAGTGCCCACTTGGTTTTGTCGAAACATCAGAGAAGCAGCTCCTTCACAAGATGATTACGTTCATGTCTGGGGTTGTTGTTCCTGATAGTTTATGTAGCGCCTTCTCTGCATTAGGCTCTCCATTAGCATAGCCATTCGCGTCAATTGACATGGGGTGTTCATCAGCTGTGAAGTTACCTATAAGCCAGCCCTCAGTCTTAGCTTTTTCCAAGTAGCAAGCAAACTTAGCTTTGGCATTGGGTATATCCAAAGCAAGATCGTCTAGACTGTCAGCTACTCTGGTGAAACCCTTCGACATTTGGCTCACAGTTATAAGACCTTCATTTGAGCATTCCTCGAGAAGGTTTAGCAAAGAGTCATTTTGCTTCTCCATTGCCATGACAAGTGTTTTTTTGACCACCTCATGATGAAAAAATGGCATATCGAGGTCTCTGATACAGTGGCATGCTTCTAGGACATCACCACCAGCTTCATACTCTTCTAGGAGCCTAATGATTTTGTCTTTTGCATCATCAACAGCCCAGCCAGATCCACCCCCCCAACAGCGGAGAATCCGTTCATTTGCATGCGGTGCAGCAAGCACCGATCTCGCAGCATGAACTATTTTGCTCCCTAGCGAATCAGGTAACAGCTGCTTCTTGATTTCCTCAAAATCCAAAGGGGAGAACACATTATCTACCACAGCTCTTGCTAGAAACAAGGCTAATAGGTTTCCAGCATCAGGAATGTCCAAAGTCGTATCCTCAGCAGATTCTAACAATGAGACAAAGGCCATCACACAATCCTCTGTTGTTAAAGCCTCGGCATAGAGAGAGGAAAGTAGCACAGAAGCCATCTCCCTTTCATGATTTTTCCTCTCCATTGCTAAGATTATCAGTCTCTTCACAAAAACGTGATTTAGGTGAGGGACAGCAAGATCTTTCAAACTTCTGATCACCTCTGTAACATCATCAGAGGCAAAGTACTCTTGAATGATGCCAGTTACCTTCTGTTTCAACAGTGCCAGTTGATCTGCTTCTGAGTTGGCATGAGTTTGCATGGAGGTAAGAGTTTTCACAGAGGCTGCACTCAGAAAGCCACCCTCAGCTGCCTTGGACACCAAATGCTGAAATGTAGATTTTGCATCTGGTATATCCAAGGATACATCATCAATGGCATCAGCAACACGAGTGAAACCTTTTAAAAACTGGCTGGATGTAATTAAACCTTCCTCAGCAGATACTTTCAACAAGGACAAGATTCTAGCCTCGGAACTCCTGTTTTCCATAGCCAATGTCAGAGCCTTCTTCACTACTTCATGGTGAAAAAAAGGGACATTCAGCTCTCTGATGCACCTACGGGCTTCTGCCCCATCTCCACTCTCAATGTATTCACTGAGCAAAGCACTTATCTTGGTTTTAACTGTTTCAACTGTGGTATGGGTACTACCACCCCACCTGCGCTCAACAATTTCAGTGCGGAGGCATGCTGACAAATAGCTCTTATCTGCCTTCTCAATGACATCCCAACCTTTTGACCCTTGGGGTACGGCTAATGCCATATTCTTCAGAAACACAGGTGGAAGAATATCATCAACAACTGCTCGAGCAACGAAAAGAGCCAGAATGTCCACTGCATCAGGAATGTCAATTGCCAAATCATCAGCTGACTCAATGAGTTTTGCAAACCCTTTCATTACTTGATCTGGCTGAATGAGATCAGCATATAATGCTGAGAGCAATACAGCTGCCATTTCCTTCTCGCGATCATGCCTATCAAGGGACATTGAGATTAGCTTTTTGACAAAGTAGTGATGATACATTGAACATCCAACCTCCCTGATCTCCTCTGCAGCTTCTGCAACATTATCTGTGGTGAAATATTCCTCTATGATTTCCTTCACTTTGTCTTTATAAACTTGAATGGACTGTGTGGCTGGAGCAGTCACCAGTTTGTAAGGTTCCTGGATGAAAGACCCAAACTTTAGTCTTACATCTTCTAAAATCAACAGATCTGTAAAACAGATCTTGATCTAGAACTGTAAAACAGCCTGCCAAAACAAGAGGAAGTTGCATCTATTCCTGTATATAGTACACACGAAGTTGAAAGGCTTGACCCATATAATGAAACCTTGCTCTTTCCAAGTGGCTAGAAGAGCTTTCCTGACAAGGATCTGTGTACAAACTGCAAATATATCGAGCATAATGCTCAATGTGTGCTATGAGATCTAGACTCCATCTAGTTGGGCAACTCTTCAAAAGGAAATGGGGCAGGTTCCCAAACTTGACAGAGACAGCCTGATTGATTCATACTTCGGTAGCATTACAACCTTTCTTTGGTTTTCACACACCATAACTGCTATCATAATAGACCTTTTTGAGCTAATACAATCAGACACAGGTCTGGCAGAGGGGCATTTGATGTCCTACCACAGCAGAGGGTGCTCAAAAGAAGGTTTTGACAAATTAATTCTCACATTGTAAATTTATGACAGCACCATGAGCTTCTGCGACCACACCTAGCTAGGTGTATAGAGCCTTCCAGGCAGAAGCTCATGATGTTGAACACTGTAGGGAAAAACTTAAGGAAAAGAGCCCCGTTTGCCAAATCGGAAAATGCCAAAAAGTTAAAGATCCAGAGTTGGCTCACTGTCAGGCAATGCTGTCAAACAGGCAAATGTTCAGTACAGTGGCGATCGGCAATCACCTCATCACTGTCGTAATTAGGATCATTGCGATCAATACAGGCCTCTCCACCAGTTTCTAACCATTTGCCCCATGTGCCTCTGCCTCCAGCGCCTCCTGCAGCACCACAAACAGAAGGTGGAAGTTCAACTTCAGCAAGCATGAATCAGATGCATCTTGTAAAGCATCTAAAAGTGTAGAACTACTTCCATTTGCAGTAGTCAATACAAATTCACCAACTCCTTCAATCATGAAGCCAGATCCTCATATGATACCTTTCTTAGGGCGAGACGGCTTTCCTGTGTGGGAGCGGCGGTCTTGCTTAGGGTTGGAGCCGGCGGAAGCACCCTTAACAAATGCATGCTTGCTCGGCTTGCTCTGCGGCGTCTCTGCTGCTGATAGAGTCCTGGACAAGGCCCCGTCAGCACCGGCGGTGCCGCCAAACGACATAGATTTGAGCAGCTGCCGCTGCTCGTCTGTGAGGAAGGGCTCGGGAGCTGCCATGATGATGCAAATCTGTTGAGAAAAGTAGTAAGACGCACAGAAGACTGGCCTTTTCTGAGGATTTAATTAAGCAGATCTACAAGGGAAGTGTGGCCTGAAAGCGAGCTTTTGGCTGGATGACAGTGAGGTCTTCTCCAGCGATGGCGGCCCTTCTTATCCAAGGCTGAATCAGCAGGGACATGTATATATCTATCTATCTTCTTCCTGTTCTTTTTGCTGATGCTAGCAGGATGAAATCAAAACACACACACTCTCTCTCTCTCTCTGCTAGGGTTTTGCTGCCAAGAAATTACCCCCATATAAGTTCCTTTCACACACACCCTTGCCACCCTACGTTCCCACTTGCACACACACCAACAAAAGGTGGCAACCTTGCTTCCCTTCAAATCAACAACCGCCCACATGGCACACTCATTCCACAATAAATTTTAGGCATACGTGTCATCATATTATAGGTATACACAATGCACAAGAAATTCTAGCCATACGTGTCATCATATTATAGGTATGCACAATGCACAAGAAATTTTAGGTATATGTGTCATCATACTATAGGTATCCACAATGCACAAGAAGTTTCGCATGACTTTCCACCCAATCACAATCTAGAACCCCATTTTTCGAAACCGCTACAATTTTCATCAACTCCTGTGAGGGAGAGTAAGGGCAGGGCCAAAGGCCCAAATTTGAAGGTACCCATCCAGGGGGGGTTTATCCTTCACAAGAAGGCCAAACATGAATGTCCTTACTTAGGATAAGGATAGGTATAAACTCTTCCAATCCCTTCATGATGGTTGCAACATAGCCCTTCAAATTAAAAATCCGAGCTGCTCTTCAAATTCTAGTACTAAAGGGAGCCACCACATCCTTAGCCCCTTGCAATAGTATTTTCCCAAACTTGGATCCCGATTTCTCAAACCTCAACTACATCATGAGATTTTACACCATACAGTCTACGATCCTTATTCCAAAGCTAGTTATGGAGCAACTAATATAAGTAGCATGTTGTTGAAACAAGGGTCGCAAGCACACCCCAGAGTGGAAGGGGGCATGTGAGGTCCATGTACCCCACCACAATAGGCTCAATATGGGGAAACCCCCTCGCAAGCAAGGAGCTCATGATGTTAGCACCACAATAAGAGCATAACACATGAATTTGTTCAAAAACTTCTATACAATTTTCTTGATTTCATTTTTGTAGCTTTTGATTGTTTTTGAACCCTTGAAATTTAAAGCTTGTAAACATGTGAAGGTTCCACCCCCAATAAAAAGTTCTAACACAAAACTTGCGATCATGGTGAAGACAAAACCCAAGCAATATAATGCTAGTGCACTTAACTCATGTTTCATGGGATTTTAAAGCATTGTTGTATGTAAGTTACATCCTAGGTAAAACTTTAAGGACAATCCACAAGGTATTCAACCAAATCAAAGCTCTCTCTAGTATCACATAGCAATGTGTTATGTATGTACAACATTGGTCAAAAAATTCAAGCTCTTGTTTCATGAAGTCCTGATTGGTTGTTTAACATACTAAACAACCTATGGAAAAGCAATTCAAGTATCCCTACACATAAACAGCCAAATGTGTGTGTGTGTGTGTGTGTGTGTGTGTGTGTGTGTGTGTGTGTGTGTGTGTGTGTGTGTGTGTGTGTGTGTGTGTGTGTGTGTGTGTGTGTGTGTGTGTGTGTGCGCGTGCACGCACGCGCGCGCGCGCGTGTGCGCGTGTGTGTGTGCGCGCCCGCGCCCGCGCATGTGCACGTGTGCGCATGTGTGTGTGTGTGTGTGCGCGCGCGTGCACGTGTGTGCGTGTATGCGTGTGCACACGTGCGTGTGTGCGTGTGCGCATGTATGCATGCGTGCGTGCGTGTGTGTGTGCGTGTGCGTGTGTGTGCGGGTGCGTGTGTGTGCGCGCACGCGTGTTATTTCAATAGGCATCCCATGATCTACCTCTATAAATGTCACTTCCACATTTGCCTCCATCGTGCTATCCATGGATCATGGCTCGACTCATCTCCACTTCCCACTCACACCTTTGACCATGCCTTCATCTCCTAACCTTCACCGTCAACATCTTAATGGTCAACCCACACCTTCTTACAATGGCCACTTGCCTTCGCCTTCTTTCTTGCTTTAGTTGCACTCCACACTGTACCCTCGCATTGCCTTCACAACCCCTCCTCAAACCCCACTTCTCTCTCCCCTCTCTCCAACTTCACCTATAACAATTATCATTGTTCCATGTGTACCTCATTTTTCTATGATATCAAGTGCCCAAGAATGTGGAGAAGTTGTTAAGGAATTTGATATGAACAAGGAGTGGAGAGATATTGGAAGCTATCAAGAAAGTTGTGAAGAGGAATTTTATCTTAAGTCACTCTATCTTTCTCCACATCTTATTATGGAAAGTTTCAAGAACAAGAAATTTTGGCATGAAGTTGGAGTGCCACCATCAATAAACAATTTTGCAAGCTTGTTTTTGGGAGACAAATATTACCACTTAGAAGAATGTTCATGTCAACGTTTACCTATATGATCTTCACTTGTACAATTCATAGGGTGTAGCAATCGTGTTTTGCATTGCATAAAAGATGCAAAATGGCATTGTTAATGGCATTGCTATTGCACATCGCTTAAGCAACATCCATAGCAATGCAACACATATGTCATGGCAAATGTCACATAAGTGGTATCTAGGTTTTTAACATCACTTAATCAAAAATATATAGCAAAATCAATTATCCTCTCATTTCACTTTGTCTTTGTCTCTTACTCTCCATCCCTCAATCTCTTGTCCTTACACACACACACACACACTTACTACTCTCCATCCCTTAGTCTCTCATCCTCACTCACTCAATCTCTTGTCCTCACACATATACACACATTTTGTGTGTGTGTGTGTGTGTGTGAAGTTCAAGAATACAATATAAGTTTGAGCATGCAAATTCAAGAACACAACACAGGTTTGAGAATGCAAGCATGATAGGTTAGTGGTATAGTTATATTTTTCTAACTATAATTTATGGGATTAAATGAAATGAAGAACAATATGAGACAAAACAATATCATATTGATAACAATAACATATGTATGTAAATGACAGACTAGCATGATAGATTAGCAAGGATTGAATATTTACATAATTACTTAAAATCTTTTGCAAATAGTCCAAGCAATTATGATGTTTACATGATCACTCTATTTTTTATTCACTCGTGAACAAGTCTCAAGAAATGGTACAATACACAATCACAAATACACATACACATAATGCAAATATGAATATATTCATGTAAATAATGTGTATATAAGTGTACACATATCATTCATGCATATAATATGTGTATGTTTGTGTAAATTGTGTGTGTGTGTGTGTGTGTGTGTGTGTACGATTACATGCACAAAAGCAAGTAAGGTAATATATAATCAAACAACGAAGTAGTATTGGGCTAAATGCACAACAATCGGGACATTGAATAGACTTCTATTGTTTTAGAAGTTGCAACTTACTTTGGTAACAATCTCTCACCTTTTCTCTCAAAACTTCACTCTAACTAACCACACATTCTTCTCTCTAACCCAAGAAAGCAAGAATATAGGACTAGCTTCGAGGTGTAGTGAACTCACCTAGCTTACCTTCCCATATTGTAGTCCAAAAGCTTGAAGGCTTGAAGATGGTTCCACGACCCAAGTAACACAAACCAATGTTATCTCTCCTTTGCATCCACTACCAAGTACACCAATGAGTCAAGAAGCTCATAAAGAAGAAGAAGAAAAGCAAGAAGATGATGAAGAGCTTCACCTTCTCTCAGTCTCTCACTCAACACATCTTGCACTCACTCTGGTGCGCAGATCGGATGTTGTATGCTCGCGTAGTGAATGCCGGAAGGTCCCCAAGAACAATGGAACTCTACTTTTTGCACAAATTACAAGGTAAAAAGCATGAACGACAAGAGAAAGAGACCAATTGGGTGCAATCTCCCCCCATGCCTTGTGTGAGCGCTTCACAAAGCATGTATTTTATATATATTTCATCTTCATACTCAATAATAGCCCAATTTACAAAAATATAACAAGCTTTTAGCTTTTGAGTTTGCTTTTACAAAAATATGAATAAAGCTAATGGACGGTGCCCAAAGAGTCTGGCACGCCCAATACAATGTCCAAATAGAAATAACATAACCGTGCGCCCATGCGCATACAAAATAATAATAAATAATCGATGCCTCAATAAATAGGCATGACAAAATATAGGTGTGGCGCCTATCAGAATATAATCCATAAATCGAATACTCACTATCCTCCAATGCTTTCCTCCGCCATTGCTGCTATCTCTACACATCAATTGAAGCATTCACAATCATTAGTAAAATAATACAATTAAACCGACAAAAGTGAATACCTAGCAGTCTTTAGCTACATAAATAAATCAACTGGTTAGAAATAAATCCTAATCTTAATTTATTACGAGTGCGCACTCTAAACTCATAAACGTTTATTAATTTAATATGCATTTTGCGGAATCACCCGCTATGGAATCACCCATGTACACACTAAATTAATGAAACGCCCGAAAAGGACAGGCGTCCCCATCAACTTCTCGCACAAAGAATCCACTTTGTGTATGAGCCCCAGTCATCAAAGTTTACGGAATCCACCGTGAAACCTCACGGAATCCACCGTGGAATATGCCTCCTCGCATCATACCCCACTCGCAGATCGTGGAGGGGGGGGGGGGGGCGTTTTTGAAGACGTCGCGAAAAAATCGGAGGTCCTCAGAGACCTCGCGGATCAAATTCGAAGCTTTTAAGCTTCTTTAAAGCTTATAAGCTTTACTATTAAGCTTATGAAAAGATTGGATATGGAGATTTCTCACTGTTTTTCCACAACTTAATGAAGGAGATTTGGAAGTGGTCCTCCGTCGCTATAGCCCGGTCCTTCGCGATCCAATAACAGAAACAGGGGTTCTTGATCGCCAGAAGTATGCTTGTATCGACGGTTCGCGACGAGATTGACCGTAGAGCCCGATCGTTCCAGGAGCTCCGCCTTCGCACGAGATGGGTAGCGATTGGAAGCTCTTGATCTCAGCTCCGCTCTGATACCACTGGTGCGCAAATCGGATGCTGTATGCTCGCATAGTGAATGCCGGAAGGTCCCCAAGAACAATGGAACTCTACTTTTTACACAAATTACAAGGTAAAAAGCATGAACGACAAGAGCAAGAGACCAATTGGGTGCAATCTCCCCCCATGCCTTGTGTGAGCGCTTCACAAAGCATGTATTTTATGTATATTTCATCTTCATGCTCAATAATAGCCCAATTTACAAAAATATAACAAGCTTTTAGCTTTTGAGTTTGCTTTTACAAAAATAGGAATAAAGCTAATGGACGGTGCCCAAAGAGTCTGGCACGCCCAATACAATGTCCAAATAGAAATAACATAACCGTGCGCCCATGCGCATACAAAATAATAATAAATAATCGATGCCTCAATAAATAGGCATGACAAAATATAGGCGTGGCGCTTATCAGAATATAATCCATAAATCGAATACTCGCTATCCTCCAATGCTTTCCTCCACCACTGCTGCTATCTCTACACATCAACTGAAGCATTCACAATCGTTAGTAAAATAATACAATTAAACCGACAAAAGTGAATACCTAGCAGTCTTCAGCTACATAAATAAATCAACTGGTTAGAAATAAATCCTAACCTTAATTTATTACGAGTGCGCACTCTAAACTCATAAACGTTTATTAATTTAATATGCATTTTGCGAAATCACCCACTATGGAATCACCTATGTACACACTAAATTAATGAAACGCCCGAAAAGGACAGGCGTCCCCATCAACTTCTTACACAAAGAATCCACTTTGTGTATGAGCCCCGGTCATCAAAGTTTACGGAATCCACCGTGGAATATGCCTCCTGGCATCACACTCTCTCTCAACAATAGAAGTAAGATGATTGAATAGAAGAGGAGAACAAAAAGCTTCAATTGTTGCACTAACAGAACTTTTGTAGTATGGATGTACCAAAAGGGTAAATACAATTGAGAACTCCTATCCTTGTATAGACTAAGATTAGGATTAGAGTTAGGTTACTTCTCTAGGGTGTTTGCACCCCACTTTGCATTTTAGGGTTTCCACAAAGTATGAATTAGGGTTTGCACCCTCTCTTGGGCATCCTACCCACGTTTTGGGCTCTAGACTGGTTAAGCATACTTTGTCCTTAACCTAAATAGATCTAGCCTATGCTATATTACAAATACATGTTCCCAACTCATACAATAATTATGGATCTGACAAATAGAACTACATGTAATGAATACAATGTTTATGAATAGTGTAGAAGTGATGGCACTTAATTATTCGCACGTGCATTCACTTCCTAAGAGAGAGTGCTAGTCTTTTGTTTTGTGCACAAGAGATATGTTATTGGTTTGGGAGATGAATCAGCCTAAAGTATTATCCCACACTTCAGGACCCAAAGCCATGTATAGGTTATGGTTCAAATACTATGCGAGTGCATTTGTATACATAGGTGATTACTTAGTTAAAAGATTGCTCCATGGGTTTTGGTATTGATGATGGTTGGTGAATCAAGAAATCTTGAATTGATGAACATGAAAAGAATGGTTTTTATTGAGGGAAAAAGGGAGTTGTTGAGATATCGGAGAAATTTTGTTGGTGAGATAGAGCACGATCCTAGTAGATCTTGAAGCATGTGGCTCTCCTTTGATAAAACACATATAGTAGTTGATGGAGTTGTTATCCATCAAATGAAGTATCTTTCCCAGCTTACTTTGAAGGTGATTTGTTAGCATTGGGATAAAGGGAGTGGAAATGAAAAAAGTACAAGTGATTCAGGGAGACACGTCTAACCTATGTCCTAACCTTGATGTCCCTAACCAAGGCAAGTCGAGACTCCCTAGGTATGTCCTAACCCTTGATTTGCCCTAAGTAAATGTGGTGGATGTTGGGACATAGGATAGGGGGTTAGAGACAAAGCTAGCCAACCAAAGCCACTAGATGCATCCAACTTGAGGACTCATAGATGCGGTGTAGTGCATGTGAGTGTATATTCCTTTTTCTTTTTTTGTTTGCTTCCATTTTTTGGCATTTATTCTTTGAAATTTCTCTTTTTTCCCTACTTTTTTTCTCTCCCCCTCAGTTATGAATAATCACATTGCCATAGAACGAGGCATACATACTTAAAAATATAAATAGAAGTATGAGAAAGGTGAAGGTTGATAGGGAGATAGTAAACCTAGCTCATGAGAATGGAATCATGGATAGGAATGTACAAATGAAGATTAAGTAGTAAGCTTGGACATTGAAAGCCTAATGTCTTGTTGTTGATACAATAGTTGTTGAAGAAGAACCAATACTAGTGGTTGATGAAAACTTGTATTGTTGATGAAGCAATTATGACTTTTCCTCAAGAAGTAGATGGCCATTGTATGTAGCAATCAAGGGATATTTGCATTGAAGAAATTAAGGACCTCATTGTGGATGAGTATTTGATGTATTTGTCTCTTTTTGGAGTCTCTCAGATGATCTTGATAACTAATTGTTTTGATGATCTATCATTTGGAGACTTCTAGGACTTGAGATTTTCAAGAAAGTTTCTAGTGTTACTACTATCTTTAAGTTATCGATGTTCATTGCTAGCCTTTGTCACTAATGTGATCTATCATGTTCCTACATTCACTTGGTGAAACTTTGAGGGTAGCATGCAGTGGCTTCAAAGGCAAAAGATAGAAAGAATTAATGACAACTTTGCTATTGTTCACCATTATACCTTAAACAAAAGTTAAGTTGGATTTCACACCTAGGATCTTGCCCTCACATAAGATGTAGCATTGTTCCAAAATTTAGAGAGTCTTTTGTTATTGTCAATGCAATACATTGAGCAAAACAATAAAGAATATACAAGTTAACTATGCTTGCTTGTATACAAAAGTTAATGTTTTATTGTTTTTGAAATCCACTAGTTGTAGGAATTTGGGTTGTACTCCAATTCCGCAAAACTATCCAACTCAATTGGTTTGGCAGCTAGTCCACAAAGGTAAGTAATTAGATCATTAATCCATGAAGGTCTTGCGAAGTGACTAGCTATATGTGGTTCCTCTTTAGTCAAAACTTTATCAATAATGGGTGATATTTCAACTATCATAGCAAGTCCAAATTCCGAGCTAGGATGATAGAGTGTAGTAAAGTGGTCCCATAGTAAGCTAGGCTAAATTGAAGTGTACTAATTGAATGTTGCTTAGTTGTTGTCATAATATGACTACCATTGTGAGCAAGCTCAAGTTGATGAGAAAACCACTATTGCAAGAATGGATTTGAGGAATTGCAATCTTGCTCAAGCTCAACATGTACAAACAAATCTTCCATTTTGGTAGCCATTCTACTTTAGAGGAGTTATATTTATTTGCTAAATGAGTGACCATAGCACTTAGTGGTTGGCATACTAGCAAAGATCTCATATGAGAAGGTGGATTAGGTTTTGTGGCACTAATTTGTAGGTGAGTATGGGCAACCTCCTCCAAAGTGTTTTGGGATTCATCTAGCTTAAGTGGGTCAAACTAGTGGGTTGGCTTAGTAGCTACAGTCTTAGAGCCTAGAGCATACTACTTTTTATTACTATGTCTTTGTTAGTAGAAATTGGATTTAGATCACCCCACTACACAACATTCAATAAGGATGCATTTCACATGGTTGCTGAAGTAGAGGAAAGATGAGATTCTGTTATAAGATCCGAGATAAACGCTCAGCTTTCTTATATATTTAAAATATATATGGTGAATATTATGTTGGCACAGAGAGAGAATAGATGAGAGAAAATAAAGATGTATAGAGAGAGAGACAGAGAGAGGTAGAGAAATTGGCAACACACTAGGGACTGGACAATGGGCCAGTCCCCCCCCTTGTGGAGTTATATTATTGACAAGGAGCAAGCTTCTCTATTACACATAAGCCAGTTCTTACTTGTAGATCTTGGAAACAAGATCACGGTTCCTTGCACGGTATATAACCGGCTAACACTTGCACAACTTGGAAGTTGGCACCTTTTGATCCTTCTCAAGTCTCCTTCTCTCCTACACAATATGTGTAGGGCTCTCCTCTTAGCACTTGATTTCAGTAGAGCTTCCGCAGCACTTGTACCTTCTCTTCTCCTCTTGGAACTGGATTTCAGTAGAGTTTCCGTAGCACTTGCACCTTCTCTTCTCCTCTTGGAACTTGATTTCAGTAGAGCTTCCACATCACTTGATTTCAACAGAGCTTCCACAGCACTTGCTCCTTCTCTTCTCCTCTTGGATGCATGCAAAGTGATGCTTCCTTTTCCTCCCTCATACCCAGGGAGAGCCTCCTCTTTTATAGGCTTTCAAGAGATTCTCTTTGTGGAGAGAGACTTGACTTGATCTTCATGCAATATGTGGTTGTTCCAGGACCTACTCTGGAGCACTAATTTCAAGATATCTCTTTGTGCGTTGTTCAGATGAAAAAACGTCCAAGACAAAATTTTTAGATCTCGTTGTTTCCGATACCCAACGCGGCTCGTTTTTAGAGATTGTCTTTCTATCGCGAGATATTTTAAAAATAGATTCACCATGTCTTTTTTAAAAAGAACAGCTTCTCAAACTGTACTTCTAACTTGTGGTCCATGCAACCACCTTAAGGAGAATTCATTAAATTGCCTTGGGCCTCAACTTTAAGATTGACTTTCACACAAAAGCTTATGTCTTTTTAGACCTTAGAAAGAGAAAATCTCTTCTCTCCTCACTTCTAGAGGATCACATCTCTTGTCTTTCTTAGTGAGAGAATTACCTCTATTATCTTTCTTAATAAAAGAAAAGACCTTAAACCTTGACTTGTAAGGGAGAGGATGACCCCAAATGAATGCAATGATCATTACACACAAGTAAACGTTCCCAAGCGTACCCAGATGCACACATAAATACATATACACACTGCTAATACACTTCCTCTTCTTAGAACTTAATCCATATTCATTTATGTGTAAATCCTTGGTTCTTGTGTACACTTACACTTGGCAGACACTTCTTTCCCCCTTCATAACTTGTACTGCATGTACCAGATATCGCCATCACAGTGCTCTAATCACCCCATTAAGTGATGCACTAGGAATATTGGTCTCTAAATGGTCTGATGGCCATGCTAGATCATCATCAACACTTTAAAGAAAAGTGAGTCATTAATTTATTGACATGAATTTATTAAATAGAGAAAGCGTAATAAGCAATCAATTTAATGACATATTCTATGTCTCTTAGCCTTAGAATAAACCATCAATAGAAATATATTAGTTGAGTGGAGCATGCTTATCAAGGAATAGTGGTGCTTTGAATTGTAAAAAAGCATATGCAATGACACCAAATACAACATTCTCTTGGCCTATTATGCTTGCAATATATAATTCTTCCTCTCTGAGGAGTTTATCTAGTAAAGGGTAGGCTTGGATTGATTTAGGTAGCTTTAATTTTTGTATAGTTTTAAGCACTCTAAGAGAAGTAGGAGCTACATATGTGGAATTCTGTGTTGAAGTCTAGAGTACCTTTCTTTGCTCAACAATAGTCATTAGGTAGCTACCATTGTAGCTAGATCCTCAGTAGAATACCAATTTCATTCAACTCACTTCATTCTGCTTTCCTAGCCACCAATGTTGCAACTTTCTCCTTGCTTGTCTCACAATTCCTAGTATGGAATACAAGAATCAAATGATGCTTTTCATTCTCAACCTTGGTCATTTGCTTTATGACTTCTCCCGTGACTATTAGATAACACTAGCAAATTTGTGCTTACTTTGACCATGTCAAAGGCCTTTCTCTCATGTTTGACAATCTAAATTCCAATGTTGACATGAACATATGCATGAGTGAGTGAGAATATTATGTTCTCCAATTCTACTTGATGTTCTTGCTATGCCAACTTACCCACCTTCTCCAAGAGAGATCACTTAAGTTTCAAGTGTGTAGGGAGGGTTTGGGCCAATAAGAACATGACTTATGAATCAATAGATTCATTGTGCTCTTTGGGCTAGAGTTTGTATTTTGTTGTGCTCTTTGGGCTACAATTGGTATTCTATCGTAAGGTAGAAGCACTAGAGGCTTTTTCCTCAATTGAGGGGACAGACTTGGTCATAACTAAATGTTGTTTTCATGTGGGTTCCACCTCAAAATTGGAAATAGTAACTTCTAATTCAGTGGATTGGTCAATCTTGACAATCAAAGATGATTATGCACTTGGATCCTTGGATTGATTGAAAACAGTCTTAGTCTTGGAATTTCTATAATTGTTTTTGACAATGCTCTCAAAGGGATGTTGTTGGTCCTTTGATGCTTTTTGAGCTGTCTCTTGTGGATCCTTTTTCTATAATTGAGAAATTGTATTAGGCTAATATTGTTGGATTTTCTCATTGGGCTTAGGTGAAAATGTCATTTTGGTTTGGGAGACTTTGGATGGGAGGATGGACCAACGACTTCCTAGGATTGTTGCTTGTCAACACTAAGGGCTCTATCTTCTCCTTCTTTGGACTTTCTATTTCAACAGGAGTAGCATCACTAGGAAGTGGTTGCTTTATTTCTTCCTTCTAACTTGATTACTTCTCAGACACCATAAGTGTTTGTGATAGAGTGGCAACTACATCAAGTTGTCATATTGCAATGATTATAGGCTTAGGTGTCCTCTTATGAGACGAATTGACTTTTCAATCCCTAAGACTAGTTCCATTGCCTCTAAGTGGGATGATTTTTTCTCCTCATTTGATTTGGACTTTGACTTGAATATTTGTTTGGGCCTCTTTCTCTTACCCTTAGATTTTGATGGGACTTGGACAATGGTCGGTGGAGGTGGTTTTGCTAAGTTTTTGGCAAATAGATCCAATGATTTGTTGCTTCATTTTGACTTGGTGACTTCTTAGACACCACCGGTGTTTATGATGGAGTGGCAACTACATCAAGTTGCTGTATTGCAATGATTATAGACTTAGATGCCATCTTGAGAGACAAGAAGTGGGTTTTTAGTCTTTAAGACTAGTTTCATAGCCCCTAAGCGAGCTTATTTTTTCTCCTCATTTGATTTGGACTTTGACCTAGATCATCATTTGGATCTCTTTCTCTTTCTCTTGGATTTTGATGGGACTTAGATTATGGTCAGTGGAGGTCATTTGGCAGCTAGATTCAATGGCATCCTGCATACAATCCTTGAGCATGCAGCAACATTTTGGAAACCCATCGCAACTTTGTGCTAGCTCTCCATCGCCATTTCCCTTTAATTCTATGAGGATTCCTATACTGAGCAATTCTATGCCTTGAGCTAGTGCAAGAATGAACTCTACTTTCCTAGTGCAAGAGTCAACATAAACTTGTAGTGCAAGGATGAAGTTTCAGTATATGAATAAATTCCTAATGCAAGAATGAGCACGAACAGTGCAAAAGTGAACTTAACTTTTGTAATGCAACTAAAATTTTCTAGTGAGTGAACTTCCAATGCATTAATAAATTCCTAGTGCAAGAGTGAACCTATAAGGCAAGAGTGAATTTATTCCATGTGTGTGACTAGGGCACCTAGTGAAATGAAAGTGTGTGCACACGTGAATAAGAGGAGTCCAATGGAAATAGGGCATACATGGGTGTGTTTGGTGTATCAATGTGACTAGATGTGTTAAATGCATGCAAGTGATGTGTGTTTGATGTGGTGTGTCTATGAAGGGTATTAGTGAATGAGTGTCTATGTGTGTGTTTCTTTGCTTGTGAGGTGTGTGTTTTGTGAATGAGGTGTAAACAATACAAGGAGAGTGTGTGAATGGTATGTGTGTGTAAGGGGTGTATGAATGTGTATGTGGGTGAATAAGTGTTCAAAGGGTGTGCAAGAAGGTGTGTTTGTATGTGATAAAAAGGTTGGGATGGGAAGAGGTTTTTGTGCTTGTGTGTGGGGTGAGTTTGTAATGAAGGAGACCTAACTGTCCTAACTAAGGGGAAAGAGAGAGAGAAGGACTGCAGAAGAAGAGGGAGAGGAGAGAGAAAGGCAAGAAGAAGAGAGAGAAAGAGGGAGAGAGGAAGAAGAAGAGGAAGCCATGGAAGCTTGAGAAGGTGAAAATAGAGTTTCTTGATCATTTTTGTGTGCCTCAAAATACCCTCTTACACCTTATATACCGTTAGTGTGACTGGTATGTTCCCATGCCATATTCCCGTGATCCTCGTTCATTACAAACCATCCCGTCTCATAAAGTTTTTGTCCTAAAAAACAAGGGATGTAGTCATGGACTGTAAGGGTGTGCTGTAGGAAATCAACCATAACTTTGTGTGGGAAACTCTGAATGGGACAGTTGAGGTGTCATTACGGAGCCCATGAGATGTACTTTCAGTCCATGTGGGTGAGGCAGGGCTGTAAGCAGGTCAAGACCAAAACTGGTACAAAATAAAGGGCTGTCCAGGAATTTCTAGTGTGTAGTCCCAGATGGTATGGCTGGAGAAAAACAGCCATAACTTCCACTAGGGAACTCTGATCGGGGCAAGTAAGGTGTGGCACGGAGCCCTCGAGGTGTACTTTCAGCCCATGTATGGAGGATGGTGCTGAGAATGGACCAAGACCAAATCTGGTACAAAACAGGTGGTTGTCCAGATGCAGACTGCAGCCCAAAATAGGGGTCATGGTGAAGTGCCAGCCAACACAGCCTCCTTGAGGTGTGGAAATACATCCAATATAGATGCTGGGCACCAAGAGGCTTCCTCTATTGGTAGGCCTTGCCATTTGATCAGGTATTCATGTATGGAACGGGTGCGAAGTTGCTTTTCATGTTGCCCAATGACCGCTTCCGGAATGTACTGAACAAGGCCCTCCTCATCTATGGGTGGTAGCTCCGCTACATGATCTTTGGGAGTGCCAATGAAAGGTTTCAATTGGCTCACATGGAAGACATCATGGATCTTAGTGGTGGGACGGAGTTGGAGACGGTAAGCCAAGTCCCTAACCTTCTTAATGATCTTGTAGGGCCCATAGTAACGGTGTGCCAATTTGTTGCAAGAATCATCCTTTAGCGTGGCATAACGGGACTTGGGGACCTTGAGGAGTACCATTTCACCCTCTTGAAAGTCAAGGGGTCTTCTTTTTGCATCAGCATGGAGCTTCATGTGCTATTGAGCCCTTTTGAGGTTTACCTTGCATTGTTGAAGTAGAGCTTGCATGCGGTCCAACTCTTCTTTTCCCAGGGGGTTGAGCTTTTCATTGAAGATCATGGTAGGAAGGGGCACCCGATAACCATACAATGCTTTGAAGGGAGAGACTCCAATGCTTGAATGAGTGGAGTTGTTGTAAGAAAATTCAGCCAAGTGTAGCCATACGTCCCAAGAATTCTGCACATCATGACAAAAATGTCGCAAATAAGTTTCAAGCCATTTATTGACTCTTTCGGTCTGCCCATCCGTTTGGGGATGATAGGCTGTGGACGGAGCCAATTTGGTCCTCATGGAGCTGAAAATGGTCTGCCAAAACTGACTCATAAATTTGGTGTCATAGTCATGCACTATGACTTGGGGCAAGCCATGCAACTTAAAAACATGCTCCATAAACTGAGTGGCAACTTGGGATGCTATAAACTGGGATTTTTGTAGGGATGAAATGGGCTGCTTTAGTGAGTCAATCAACTACCACGTATATGCTATCCCAACCCTTCTTGGTTGTAGGTAAACCAGTGATGAAATCCATGGTAATGTGGGTCCATTTTCCTTCGGGAATAGGTAAAGGTTGCAACAAGCCACCCGATTTAAGAGAGCTATCTTTCTTTTGTTGGCAAGGCACGCATCTAGACACAAAGTCTTTAACATCCCGCCATAGGCCTTTCCAATGGAAGCTTTTTGAAACTCGATCATATGTTTTGAAGACCCCTAAGTGGCTAGCAATCGGTGAAGAATGCATCTCTTCAAGGATCCTTTGGGTGAAGGGAGAGGCATGGGGAATCACAATACGGCCATGGATCCAACTGAGGCCATTGTGGAGTTGATATTGGGAATTGTTATCCATGACACCTTGCTGTAATTTCTGGAAAAGAGGGCTGAATTCAGCATCAAGCAAGTATGCCTCTTGGAGCTCTTCAATCATCATGGTGGAGTTCAGTGATGGATGAAACCTTGAATGCCCACATGCGAGAGAGTGCATCAGCCACTACATTGTCCTTGCCATAGGTGTGGGTAATCTCAAAGCCATAGTTTTGTGTCGCCACCCATCTATGTTGTTTAGGAGTGAGGTTGGGCTGAGTCAAGAAATATTTGAGCACACGGTGGTCACTTTTCACCTTAAAATTGCTGCCATACAAGTAGTGATGCCACTTTTTGATAGCATGAATGACTGCCAACATCTCTTGATCATAGACATGCAACTCTCTCTCTTTATCATCCAATTTTCGGCTCTCAAATGCTATTACCCCATGTTCTTGTAGCAAAACTACACCAGTACCCTGTCCACTAGTATCACATTGGATGGTAAAATCCTTTGAAAAGTCGGGGCATACGAGGATCGGGGCTGAAGTGAGCAAGTCTTTTAGCTGTTGAAAACTGCGGTCAGCCAATTCATCCCATATGAAAGCCTCTTTTTTCAGCTTATCTATTAACGGGGCTGCAATTGTGGCATAATGGCGAATAAATCTCCGATAAAAGGAGGAGAGGCCAAGAAAACCACGCAAGGAGGTAGTGGTAGTGGGGGTGGGCCACTCCCGGACACATTGCACTTTTTTAGGATCAGCTTGGATGCCTTTTTCACTAACGATGTGTCCTAAGTACTCAACCTCTATTTGCATAAAGACACACTTGCTTTCTTTGGCAAAGAGGCGGTGCTCTCTCAGTACATCAAAAATTTGCTTGACATGCTTCAAGTGCTCATGCATTGACTTGCTGTAAATGAGTATATCATCAAAGAATACCAACACAAACTAGAAAAGCCATGGCTGCAATATCTTGTTCATTAAGCTCTGAAATGTGACAGGTGCATTTGTGAGCCCAAATGGCATGACAAGGAAATGGTACAAGCCACGGTCAGTTCGAAAGGCTGTTTTGACTTCATCACCCACCCTCATTCTGATTTGGTGGTAATTGGATCGCAAATCAATCTTAGTGAAGTAGCGTGCTCCCTTGAGTTCATCAAGCAAGTCATCAATTTGAGGGATGGGGTATCTATTTTTGACGGTGATCTTATTGAGATCATGGTAGTCAATGCACAACTGGAAAGATCGGTCCTTTTTCTTAACCAATAGAACTGGGGAGGCATAAGGGGAAGAGCTAGGCTCTATGAATCCCATCTCAGTGAGCTCCTTGACTTGCTTTGCTACTTCCTCTCTCTCACATTTAGAGAGTCGATATGGGGGTTTATTGATGGGCTTAGCATGGGGCTCCAAGTCAATCGGGTGATCCACCAATCTTTGAAGGGGAAGGGTAGTGGGGAGCTGAAATAGGTCCTCATATTCAGCCAAAAGTGCTTTTAGTGCTGCATTTTGCTTCCCCAAGGTGTGTTGGTCATCATTATCCTTATGCAAATGCAAGATAAAGATTTGGGAGCATTTCTTGAACTCCTTTTTGAGTTGTCTTGCTGTTATAAGCTGAAAATCTGCATTTTCTTTGATTCCCTCCAAGTGTACAAGCTGCCCATGCATTAAAAACTCCATATACACCTGAGAGAAGTCCATAGAGATTTTTCCCAACTGCTGAAGCCAATCACATCCCAATACAACATCCATGGGGCCCATATCAAGGGTAATTAAGTCTACCTTTGCTGTGTAATTTTCAGCCAGCATAAGAGACACTTGTGTGCATACATGGGAGCTCACTTCCTCATTTCCATTGGCCACTTGAACCCGAAGAGGTTGCTGTAATTCAGTGGGAACACATGTCAAACGGCCAAGAGTTGATTTATTCACAAAGCTGTGCGTGCTGCCACTATCTATGAGGATGTATACACTCTTGCCATCAATGTTACCATGAACCCGTAGGGTGTTCGGACTCCTAGAGCCGGTCCATGCATCCATGGAGATTGAGCATGCTGATATAGCGGTGAATGAGGGGTACCAAGGGTCATTCCCAAGCATGTCATCAGTGGGAAAGCCACTGGGGTCAAAAGGAAACCCGTCCGGTGAGTCATAAAACTGATCGGGATCAATATTCTCCTCATATTCAGCATTTTCAGTAAGTGTCATTATTGGAGAGTTGTCATGCATGTCCTCTTCCAGCTTGTCACTATCTTTCAGCACATACATGCTATTAAACTTGTCAGTGGCGTTCTTAAAGGGGCATTTGGATGCATGATCAATCGTGTACTTATCCCCGCATTTAAAACACAAGCCTTTGGCTTTTCTATCCTTGACAACTTCAGGAGGAATGAATTTTTGACCTTTAGGACTGAAGCCATTCCTTGCCTTATTTTCAACATACTTTGGGTCACTTTTGGAGGTGGTGCTGTCCCAAAACTGCCATATTTCTGTTCAGCATTAAAAGTGGGGTAAGTAGGAATTTGGGGGCTGCCATTCCCTGCATTGTTGCTACGATAATTATTAGCATATGAGGGTTGCCTAATAGGGTATCTTTGTTGTCCTGCAATGGGCTGCATGCTCTCATTGCGGCGGTACTTTCGACCGTAGCGTTCGGCCAATTCTATGGCTGCAAACAGGGTGGCTGGCTTTTGAGCCATTACATCAGCTGAGAGATGGCATCCAACCCATAAATGTGTTTATGCAATTTTCCCTCATCACTAACTGCCTCAACATACATGGATAGGTTCATAAATTGGTTGGTGTACTCCCTCATGGTGAGATTTCGCTGATCAAGTTGATACCATTGCCTAGCCAAGTGTTCTTTTTCCACCGGGGAGACAAAAACTTGGATCATATGCATCTTGAACTCTTCCCAATCATGAAATTGTTGGTTTTCTCGTTGAACAAATCTCCACCATGTGTGGGCAAAACCTTCTAAATGAAGGGAGGCAAAAATGATATTTGCCTCATCAGTACGGGGGTAGATGAGAAAATAGGCTTCCAATTTGGAGGTCCATTCCTCAAGTTCAGCTGGGGATGAGGATTGCCCATTGAATTTTGTAAACACAATCTTGTCATGCAGCTTATTTGGGCCTGGCTGCCCATGAATGCCATGTGCTACATGCTGCCCATACATGCCTTGCTGTCCAAAATTCCCATGGGGGCCATGCTGCCCGTGCATTACATGAGGACCAAATTGCCCATTAGGACCTTGCTGTCCAAAATGTCCATGTTGCCCATTACCATATGCATGCTGCCCATTGCCATATGCATGCTGCCCATTGCCATGTGCATGTTGCCCATTGCCATATGCATGCTGCCCATGCACTCCGTGCATTCCATGCTGCCCAAGATTTGCATTGGAGCCATTCCCTTGAGTGTGCAAGTAGCTTCCCTTACGGGGGAGTTGGGGTGCCAATGATGGGCTGGAAGGATTCATAATGGGGGAGGGAAGGAGAGGCTCATCATGTTGAGTGGAGGGCTCACCCGTCTCGTAAGTGCTATGGGGAATGCCATGGGTACCACCAAGTCCTTGTGGTTTGCACCCAGTCTCCAAGGGGGGAGGGCGGTTAGCCTCACGGGGAGGGATATACTCCTTGGGTCGATCCGAGGGGGGGCAATGGCGGGGATGAGGGTGCCCATGCACTCTATGAGTAAGTCCATCTTGGCCATCATCTTGGAATGACGATGATCTTGGCGGGTTTCCATCTCCCTGTGGCATTGCTCCATCTCTCGATGTCGTTCAGCATGACGGGTCTCATGTTGGCATAAGGTTTGGTTGAGCAGAGACAAGCAATCTATCTCGGGGGCACCTTCTTCAAACATGTCTTCACGATCATCCTGGGCTGAGCTAGGATCGTTCATTGAGGCACGGGAGTCCCTTATTTCACGCTGAAATTCCTCCTGGACCTTTGCTTTACCCTTGTGGCCTGCCATCCCAAGTGCAGTCCACCAGACCCTTTGTTATAGAAATGACGATAACTTGAGCTGGGGAACTCCGATTGCCAAACTTTCTAATTCAAATGAAAGCCATCGATCCCCTCTACGAGGCTATGTAAAAATATCTCCGATAGTAAATGATCAAGGCTTTGCTGTAATCACTTTTTATGGGCTGACTGTGTAGGACTGCTGCCTGTCCCACAATACCTCTAGGCACAAAACTGAGTGTATCTCCCAAACTGTAGGGCAGAATGGGGAGATTTTTAGCTCAGATCGAAGGGAAGATGTCCTCTTCGAATCAAGATATAGAGCTCACACTCAGTCACACGAGAAGGCTTTGTTGTAATCAGTTTTTGCGGGCTGACTATGTAGGACTGCTGCCTGTCCCACAGTACCTTTGAGCACAAAACCGAGTGTATCTCCCAAATGGTAGGGTGGAATGGGGAGGTCTTTAGCTCAAATCGAAGGGGAATCTGCCCTATTAGAATCAAGCTATAGAGCTCGCACTCAATCACACAAGAAGGCTTTGCTGTAATCAACTCTTGCGGGTTGACTGTGTAGGACTGGCTGTTTGCAATATCTTGCAAAGACTCCCTCAAGGAGCATACTTTATCCCAATGGTGAGGGTCTTATCCCAGACATCTAGATCCTCAATGGTGGCTATCAATGCCCCATAAAGCCACACATCCTTTGCATCCATAGCTCATTGCTGAGACCAATTCCATAACTGTATACCCTGCCCTTCTTGCATTGCATCCACCATACATTACCAAGCGGTTCTTGACATTACCAATGCATGTAGGGGTTTGTAGGCTCAAGTGATCAAGGTTCGGGCTATTCCATCAAATGTACCTACACCAGCAATAATTCTTTGGGCTCTGGATCACCGAGAGGTGGGCAAAGTTCCCCCCGGGCCGGGTTGTGCACCCCTTCAGGGTCTTTGATGGCAAGGGGGGGTCACCCCTCTTTTGTCTTGCCACCTCGCCTAGCATCGGGCTTTTCCTCACCCGGAATATACATGGCTGACATTTGTTAATTAAACAACCAGCATGAGATGCATTTCAAGAATCAAAACTTTAGGCTTTTCATGAAGTGCATGGAATTGGAATGGGGAATAAGGATAGAGAGCTCACCGACAGTGACTCACTGCCTACTCACCCTTATACAATGGATTTTTTAATCACTTCTTGGCTCAGTCAATTCACAAGAAGCCAAACGGGTTATGGGTAAGCAAAATATAACCGCAATGAAGCTTCAGCATGAGTAAAGTCCATTTCAGCACTATAAGATCAAAGAGAAATGATTGGGACTAATACTCAGCATGCATTCAAGGTCTAGGCCCCCTATTATCTACTTGGACTCATACATTCTCTCAAAAAAATGGATGGGATTCAACAAGAGGCTTAAATGGAGAGAATGAGAGCCAAGAATCGGTTACCTTGAGTCTTTTGGAGAAGAAGGCAGCCACTAATGCCACCTCAGTCCTTCATGAGAGCTCCACTTGATCCCGCATGCTCCATGGCTTCAAAATGGGTGTGCTCCATCAAGAAAGAGTGAAGTCAAGCTTGGGGCAGGATGGTTCAAGACCTTCCCATGAAGAGTGCTTTGCTGAAATTGAAGTCCTACTCCATAGCCATGGCTGCCCACAAGTGCATGCCTTCAAATCTTGCTTGTAATCTTCTTCCCGTTCTTCTTGATGGCTGAAATCTTGAGCTATGTTGAAGAGGGACTCTCGAGGACCAAGAAGAGACCAAAATCTTTAAGATTTCTGAGCTTGATGCCAAGGTTCCATGGCTGCCATGGACTGCACCAGACCAGGGTTTCTTGAGTGCAAAAGGGGAGTCCAAGGGAGGAAGATGCCTCTGATGCTACCCAAGAAAGTTGCCAAGGGCCAGGAGTGAAGCCAGGAAGGAGGGGAGGGCTGTCCTGCAGGCCAGGAAGCAGCCCGTTTTTGCGCCGCAAATTTTGGGCTACTCCTGGGGGGGCCACAAGCAAGGAAAACCAAGGTTGTTGCTGCTCAATGTGATGCTCCAACTAAGGGGAAGACCTTGGGACAAGCCAATCTTGCTGAGGAAGAGGAGGGGGAGCAAGATTTCTGAGTTTCTTGGGCTGGAGCTTCCATGGCAGCTTGGGGAAAAGAGGAGAGAGAAGGTCTCCTTGAAAAGTAATTGAGTTTTTGGCCTTCTCTAACTATGCTACCCTCCTTTTCGCCCCAAAACCCTAAAAAAACTTGCATGAAAATTAGTGACGACTTATCAAATTTGTCTGCCCGCCTCCAGATTTGTCCATGGTTCTTGGGAAAGCTCCAAGAAAGGCTGCCACAGTCTTCAAGAGGGCTGACAGCCTGCCTGAGTACTCCTGTGTACCTGTGAAAGAGATGTAATTGGAGCTTCCTAACTGTGGGAAACTGTGAGAGCCCTAAATCTATGGGGAAAGAGAAGGATCAAGGACAAAGCTCTGATACCATTTGTAATGAAGGAGACCTAACTATCCTAACTAAGGGGAAAGAGAGAGAGAAGGACTGTAGAAGAAGAGGGAGAGGAGAGAGAAAGGCAAGAAGAAGAGAGAGAAAGAGGGAGAGAGGAAGAAGAAGAGGAAGCCATGGAAGCTTGAGAAGGTGAAAAGAGAGTTTCTTGATAATCTGTGTGCCTCAAAATACCCTCTTACACCTTATATACCGTCAATGTGACTGGTATGTTCCCATGCCATATTCCCGTGATCCCCGTTCATTACAGAGTTCATGTGTGAGTGTGTGCGGGTTTAGTATCTAGGTTTAGTGTGAATGTAGTATGAGAGTTCTAGGGATATAGTGTGGTCAAACAAATCAAGTGGAGACCAAATAAAACACTCATATGAACTTTCTCCAAGGGAACTACATGTAAACACAAAATGACAAATCTACACTACCTGCTAATGCACTCATAAATTTACTAAGAAATTAGTGCAAGCATAAGTGATCCATCCTGTTAACCACTCCCAGAGACATCTATGTGCAGGTCAAAGGTGCAAGTTGGTAATAGCAGACTAGCTAACGACACGCGAAGCCACATTCTAGATAAGGCGTTGATAGCACTAGGTACATGCACATCGGCCAAAGTAGCACATGTAAGATTTACAAAAACACCAAGATCAATGTCTTACATCGATGCAACAAGGTAGACAAGTTAATCAATGCATGCAATTAGCAAGACGTGTGCAGAATGAGTACAAAAGGCATCACAATCACAAAACAAAGCTATCAACAAAACTTTAAACACTAGAACCAACTAGGCATCAATGTGATCATGCTAATTCATCTTGCCAGTAGTCAATGACCCAACAAAGAACATGTATCGGGAGTGGCCATTCTGATGAAACACATTCATGTAGACCATCACCACATAAGCAAGATGGACTCGACAATAGCAATACATGGTATCAAATGTTCAATGATGTGGCCAGGGGGAGTGCTAAGAAAGTGGTACAAATGGCACGATCAAAGGAGTCTTGGACTAGCATGGTTGAGAGTCCCTTAAATCCATAGTCCTAATTGGTGCAAGGGTGTGACAATCCAAGGCAAATGGCAAGGCACAAAGGCACAAAGCAATGCTCTATTGATTTGATTGAATGCACAATGCACTACCATTGGTGATGCAACCCCATATATGACACATCCAAGCCTTCAGGGTGCATCAAGCTTTTTCAAAAATGACTTGAAGTAGTAGTTGATACTTACCTCGAGGTGCTTGGCTTGATGTGTAAAGTGCATAGCATGTGCTTCCTCTTTTCTACATGGTACAATGGTATGCCATTGCTAATATCCCTTATATTCAACATGTATTTTCCTCCCATGCTATGGAGTTTGTATGTATAGGGTTTAGAGTTTGGCCAATCTCCCTTTCTTACGTGCACTTAGTATGGATTTTTCCATAGCAAGTAACCACATCAATTAGTCTCAATTTTGCCACACCACATACCCAAGTAAGAATGGGTGAGTTTGTGTCTTGCATTCTAAGTTTTTATGGTTTTTATTCACCTCCCATTCTCCAATGTAGTCACAATCAAGCAAGTATGGCAAGTAAGATGCATGTTCAATCCTTAATATTGCCACACAAGATGTCTAAACAACAAGAGTTTGAGTTTTTGTGTTTTGCATTTTGATTTTGTGTTTTTGCTTTTTTTGTGTTGTTTTTTGGCTTTTATTGTGTTTTTATTTTTGATTTTGTGTTTTCTTCTACTCTCTCAAATTCAACCTTTCCAACCTCAATCCAACGAACTTTCCCCTTCGGGTTCGACCTTCCTTAATTAGCCACATGAGTTTCTTCAAAGTATGCAAGTCACAAGTATGGAACGATGGATACCCCATCAATCCCATCCACACTCAACAAATAATCCTCCCATTCCCCCATATGATAGGAGGGTGAGAACCTCAATGATTGCACCATCCTTTGTCTTGGCAACAAAACTAAAAACATTGGGCTAATGCACAATAGTTTTGGCACATTGGATAGACTTCTATTGTTTCAAAAGTTGCAACTCACTTTAGATACAATCTTCACCTTGTCTCTCAATGCTCTCCTCTAACTAATCACACATCCTTCTCTCCATCCCACAAAGCAAGAACATGAGTCTAGCTTTGAGGTGTAGTGAGCTCACCCATCTTACCTTCCCACATTGTAATTTGAAAGCTTGAAGGCTTGATGATGGTTCCATGACCCAAGTAATAGAATCCAATGCCATTGCTCGTTCTCATCCACCATCAAGCACACCACCAAGTCAAGAAGCTAATAGAGATGAAGAAGAAGAAGAAGAAGAAGAAGAAGAAGAAGAAGAAGAAGAAGAAGAAAAGCAAGAAGACAATGAAGAGTTGCACCTTCCCTTAGTCCCTCTCTCAACATATCTCTCACTTGCTCTCTCTTACTCACTCTCAACAATGAAAGCAAGATGATAGAATAAAAGAGAAGAGAATAGAAAGCTGTAATTAATTGAGCTTTTTTAGATGGATGCAACAAAAGGGGAAATATAACTAAGGCCTTCCATCCTTATGTAGACTAGATTAGGTCACTTCTGTAGGGTGGCACACTATTTGCATTTTAGGGTTTTCACCCTTATGAAATAGGGTTTACATACCACTTTGCATTTTAAGGTTTCCACAACTATGAACTAGGGTTTCCACAACTATGAACTAAGGTTTCCACAACTATGAACTAGGGTTTGCACCCTCTCTTAGGAATCCTACACATTTTTTGGCTCTAGGCAACCCGCACAATAGTTACAAGTTTGATAAATACAACTTCAAGTAATAAATACAATGTGCAGGATAGTGAGCCTAGCTCTCACAACATAATACATCCATGATCATGTAATGTCCATCAAGTATGAAAATAATACAAATACCCAAGAATAATATGCTGAACTGCTCTAATAATAATAATAATAATAATCCACCATATAATAAATCCAATACTTGCACTTTGACTTTGCTTTCTCAAAATATCATTAACAGAGATACACACATGTATAATGTCTATAGGTATGAGTGCAAGCATGCACACGTGCATGCACGTGCACACACATGCACGCACACGTGTATGATATATGTCTATATACACATGTACACACACATATATACATGCATGCATGCATATATATAAGTGTATATGCATGCTCACATTGTGTTGGTGTATGTTTGTATGTATACAAAAAGTTTTACTTTGATAGAAGACTATATACATGTGTCGTAAATTATATCAACACCATGTCTATTTGGTCGATAAATTTGTCTGACAAACTATAAAGGTAATATGCAACCACGTGATGCTTTAAAATATTAGTAAATAGCCTTTTTCTATATAAAACAATATCCAAGTCAAATCCAACTCAAGCCAAATGATCGTGAACTAATATTGCCGAATAAACAATGACTTAGTCCAATCAATACATTTTAAAAATGAAAGAAAACTTGCCCAATGTAGGACAATATAGTCCAATCAACATGTAAAACCATATGCTATACATGAACTAGTGTTAGTCAAGTTTAAGGTGCTAGTACAACAATTATGCAAAGCACTCATTCATTCATCTACACTATTGATTTAAGGATATGTATGGACCACGACAAGACCAATTATCCAACTCATAAAATATTTAATCTCAAGGTCACTTGAAAAACATGAACCAAAGAACTAGCAAACAATTAGGGACTACCTTTTGCTAAGATTAGAATAGATAATCCAATGTTTCTTGCTTAGGCTTTTGCTCAATGTTTTTAAGTACCTCTATGGCAAGAATGGGATTAGCTCATCAAAATTTTATGAAGCGTCTACTCAATGCATAAGGCACTCTTAGGTTTTTGTCCCATAAGAGAGTTATTTACCCAACCAAATATGCAAATCCCAAGAGACTCACCCAACAAAAAGCTACCAATTTGGCAACCTCATTACTTATATAGATATTTGCCCATTCGGAACTTTTTATTTCTCACAACACTCTCACTAAGAAATGGACAAAGCCCTTTCATGGAATTAGTTGCATTGTTGTTTTCAACTAGTAATATAAATGTTAACATTATTTTAAATTTTTTAATTTTAATAACATGTTATTATAATGTAATCACAAAATTGTAATCAAGTTATTGTGATCCCTATATATTAACGATACATGAATGGATAAGGGGCCATCTAATAAATCAAAGTATGACTAAGGCAATGGCCATGTGACCAATTGATACATGAAGGTGCAACTCAGATTGTGCTACCATCATCATTGTTTGAGTTGTCACTATTAGTCTATGTATTTGGTCATGCTCTTATGGGTCTACTCCCTCACCTACATATTTGCACCCTCACTTGGAGCACCTTCACCTACTTGCTGTCTCAACACTTGTCCTCAGCCTTCTCTCGAGCAACAACCTCCATATCACATGTTCCATGAATCTCTTGCACATTGTGGGATATCTATTAGTATACTATGTTGTTACTTAGAAATTGCATTGGATAATAAGTACATTGAGATAATTGCAAAACATTGTAGTGAAGGAAGCATTGCTTGTAAAGCTTGATAGCCTTAGTATATCCTATCTTTATCTCTGTAGGAGTGAGTGGACATCCATACTTTTTCACTTGTTTACAAATAAATGACTAATGTAACAAACCACCTTCATATGAATATGTGCTTATGTACTCACAAAAGTGTAAAATAGATCCTCTTGTGCCCACCCATTCTAAATGGGATGTCTTGCCTACTCCTATCCTAGCATGTGCTTTCTCCTATCACATTTCAAAAACAAACATGAGATTACAAACTTTCTACTTAGAAACTCTTTTTTTTTTCAAAAAACAAACATCAATCATACCTTTTGCTAAGGAATGGTGTCTAGAAATGCTCTAGTTAAAAATGGCTCCATGATTCCTAAAAAAGGGTTAGCGCATCCTATTCTCCCTTATCATTGCACATTTTCTATTTAACATTTTGAACAAAAGTATGTGATGATCAAGAAGAACAAAATACCATGTTTACCCTTATTCGTACTATAATTTATCATGATCCATTATCTTATACAATGTAAATGGAGATTCAACATATCATCAACCTATACCTGCATCATGGTCCATTATGCATGCCAATATTAGATTTCATTATAGAAGAAGCCACCACATTATATACATGCTATTGCCAAGATCAACAAAAGGGCTCAAGCTACTATCAAGGTTTGACAACTCAAACTGAAGATATCAACCTTTGGAAACTTGGGGGATTGTTGGCTTGATCTCTCATTGACTTAAAAGAGCCTCATAAGCTTTAGCTATGGTCTGGTAAGTGATTTTCCTATTTACATATTTATGGTCAACAACGAATATTTTTTACTCACTCTCTTTTTGGAGCCAAGCAAGGAGGCTAATCCTTCCACTAATTAGCACGTTCAAAGAAGGAGACTTGTCTTTGTTTTGGGAGAGCATTGATAGAAAGGCTGCATGTCTCTATTATTGAAGCAGGGTTTCCCTCGAGTAGATTTTGGAAGAGAGAAAATTGAAGTTAAATCCTTGGAATCTTGATATGTCAACTAAAGGAGTTTTCTTTACATTGAACTTATTGCCCTATCATGAGTTCTTGTCTCAAATATTATAGATGTATGCCAATAACCTATGTATAACATGTGTATTGATTTAGAACAAAAAATGCATTTGTTATTGACATAGGTTCCAAATTAAGATTTATAGCTAATAATGCATATGTTATTAACTCATGTATGTAGGAGGATACTGCACATATGAGGATCTTGTACTCTTGTTTGTCAATGTGGAATACCACATTCCACTATAGTACCTCACATGCAACCTTTATGCTCTAAGAAGGTGCCCCACAAGTCCACCTTCTATGTAGTGTTGTTAGCTCTATGCACATCTTCATATTTCCTCTAGCATCCCCAACATTCTTAAGTTCAATTTGTTCAATTGACAATAGAGGAAAGGTGAAGCTACATAAAACCAATGATACTGTGAAGAAGGTGGACTTGTGGGGAACCTTCTCATAGGACAAAGGTCATCTATGAGTTTAGGAGGCATGTGATTTACTAGGGTAGGATGATGTATTCCATGGTGACAAAGACGATCTTCCCATGTGTGTTGAGCGGTTGAGATTGATTTATAGAAAAAGTATGAATAAGAAAGTATAGTAGGGGGATGTCTGCAAGTTCTTTTCTTAAAAAAAAAACTTCTTTAAATGATTTATTGTGTGTACTTTTTGTATACTTATTAACAAGTAGAAGGTGGCAAGGAGGCCCATGGTGATGATCTTTAAAGGCCAATAGGGTTTCAATTCCCCAAGGGCTCAATGTTTCTTTTTTTTAAGTAGGACACCTTGCTATCTAGCCTCCTTTAAAGTATATTTCATTTGGCATTTTGTAACGGGCCATAGGAACCCTCCCCTGAAATTTTAAAGTAAAAAGATTTTTTTTCATTAGTTCAAAATTTTTTACTCCCCCTCTCTCCCCACCGACAGCACGTCGGGGAGAGAGAGAGAGGGAGTGATGGTGCTAGGGGGCATGCAGCCCCCCAGGGGGGAGGGGTGGCCATGCCACCTACCTCCTCCCCTCCCCTATATAAGGGGAGGCTTCTCCCCTCCCCAGGCAGAGACAGGCCGCTACGTCGCCACCCTCCCCATCGTTAGCTGCTGCATAGGGCCACTTGGGCCTCTGTCTCGAGCCACTTTCCCCCCTGGCCGTTAGTCAGCCCTATCTCCCCCCCTCCTCACTGGCGGCGTTGCACACTCCTCCCCTGGGGGCCTATCGACTGGGGCTTTTTCCCCCGCAAACCTGCTGAAAAGGCCCCCTAGGCCTTTTGACTATGGTCAACCCCCTATTTACTGACGCTATGGAACCCTCCCGGGCCCCTCCAAACAAGCCGCCTACCTCCCCGGTTGCCATCCAGTTCGGGCCGTGAGGAGAGAAGGAGAAGTAAAAGATAAGAAGGAGAGGGAGAGAGAAGAGGAGAAGAGGGAGAGGGAGAGAAGGAGAAGGAGAGAAGAAGGAGTGGGAGAGAGAAGGGAAGTAGTGGGAGAGAAGGAGTGGGGAAGAGAAGGGAAGAAGAGGGAGAGAAGGAGAAGGAGAGAAGAGAAAGAAGGAGGGAGAGAGAGAAGAGGAGGAAGAGGGAGAGAGAACGAGAAGGAGAGAAGAGAAAGAAGGAGCGAGAGAGGGAAGAGGAGGAAGAGGGAGAGAGAAGGAGAAGGAGAGAAGGAGTGGGAGAGAAAAGGGAAGTAGTGGGAGAGGAGTGAGGAGAGAGAAGAAGGAGTGAGAGAGAGAAGAGGGAGAGAAGGAGAAGGTGAGAAGAGAAAGAAGGAGGGAGAGAGAGAAGAGGAGGAAGAGGGAGAGAGAAGGAGAGAGGTAGAAGGAAAGAGGAAAGAAGTAGTAGTAGAAGAAGAAGAAGAAGAAGAGTAGAAGGAGAAAAGAAGAGAAGAGGAAGAGAAAGAGAGGGAAGGAGCAGAAGGAGAAAAGAAGTGGGAAAGGGAGAAGGAGAAGAAGAGAGGGAGAGAGAAAGAAAGAAGGAGAGGGAGTGAGAGTTGGTGAGTAACCGCAACAAGCCACACCCAAACCACTCCCTCAGCAAAGGACCCCATCCAGTGGCATTTCCTACCAAACATGTCAACCTGAAACCCATTAAGGTCCGGACTGCCCAGTCTTCGCAAGGTGAATGGATCCCAAGAAGAAAGTTGCGGGAAGCGTAGGCGCCCAAGTTACCAGTAATGTTGGAGAGGCGAGCGGAGCGACCAACGCCGCACATACGAATCAAGCCCAGGTTCTAAGCTTTAAAATTAATTAGGAATTATTTATTGTGGAAGGGATGAAAGGATTGATGATGTGTATGGAATAAGAACGAATCTTAGGGTTCTGCTTACTCTAAGTACTAAGATGCATGCGCGAAACGGTAGAGTTTGGAATTCGCATAAGATTTTAAGCATGAAATGATAGCTTTTACACACATAAAATGATAAGGTTATAGGCTTACTTCACATAAAATGATAGCTTTTTAACCAGTTCGGTGCATGAATAGTCATTTATAATTCACGGTTCGCAATCATGGTTAAAAGAAACACATGAAATGTTAATTTCTGTTCATTAGATACACTTGCATCGTTAGACAAAACCCTAGACTTTCATAGACGCAAGTCACATGTGATCCGGTGCATTAGAAATAAGTACTCATTGCCTAGAATAAAGAGAGATAAAAGTCGTTTAAGAGGTACAACTATACTAAACGCACAATGTGCACGATGGTTAAGGTTGATTGGGAAATCCTGCATAGAACCACACTAAGAGAATTGGAAGGATCGCATGAATCTAGACTGCATCTTGAAAGTCTAAATGAAGAATCATGTGTTGCCATGTATGTTAACTGAGCTTGGTTGGAATTAGAAATTAAAAGAACCTTGGTTGGGTTGCGAATAAGTCATGTCCGTTGCCTTGACTGACTAGCTAATGCTTGAGTTAGGGACTAAGATACCTTAAGGTAAAACCTAAGGGAAAAAGGGCAAGTATAAGTCAACTTACCAAGACCATTTGCTTGCGTAATCTTGTTTGAGATTATTGGGTTCTCGCCAAGTCGCGAAAAGACCCAAGATCGGATGCTAGGAGCATCCGGGGAAAAAAGGAGTCACACCTTAGCAGTCGGTCATGCAAACGGCCTCCAAAATGTTTGTGCTTGTGCTTAAGTACATTATTTGATCTCTTTGCTCAAGGAACTAATTCAAGGAAAACACTTAATGCTTCAGGTTGAAAGCCTGGAGGGAGAGGCAGGAACAGTTACCTCCAACTCTCTGCCTGGCCCTATCCAAGGGGGTTGTTAGCCGCGCCGGGTATATGGACCTAACCCGCCGCGAGAGGTCTCTCTGTGGGTGCTGCTTGGAGCGGGAGATGAGGAAAGTGTAGTGGACGTGACTTAGGTCCATCTTATGAAAGGGTGGTCGCGGTTAGCTGGGAACTTTTCTCAAATGATGAGATAATAAGACAATGAAGACCTAGTGTCAGTAGATGTAAAATTTCCAATTTATTCTGTTTTAGGGGAAAGGAATGGGACTATGCCATATGGCAGAGAGGTTGACCTTCTCATCCTTCTTGTTTTCCATTCTCCATGAACCAAGTGCAGCATGAATCCGCTACGAGTCTATTGTTCCTACGCAAAGTGGTACATTTGGAGCTCGACGCTAGCTTCTTCCTAGAGACTTTGTTGATAGGAAAGGAACCCTGACCTCAGGTCGATCGCAAGTGGGAACGACTGGACACTTTTGCTCAGGGCAGACTCAAGAAGACCTAGATTGCAAACCCTATGTCATTCCCTGCTCGAGTGTCAGGCGGAGCCTTCTAGACCCTCCTCCCGATGGGCTGCTAAGACGTGTCCCGCAAGCGGACAAGCGGACACGTTACAGTTGGTATCAGAGCGAACCGACGGAATCTAAGATTTACAAGGGAACTTAATGGTGGAAAATAAAGGGAATAAGGGGAAGGTGAGTGGAATAGAGTAGTGTTTTCTGTCGAAAACATTTCCTTACTCACTTGTGGATGTTGGGTTGTAGAGTCATGAAGCATGGAGCAAATTCTTTGTGTTTCAGGTCATGTTCATGACTGCAATGCATGCTTCGGATTATCGTCAGAGGCTAGGCATGATGAATATTCTGGACCGCATCTATAATCCTTCACCCTTGTATGCGGAATGGAGATGGACGGGAGAATCAGGAATATACTACATAGCAGCCCACTGACTTGTGTACCTTCAGACCAACTTGAAGAGAATCAAGTGGATGGAGGATTTAAAGATCGTGAAGTTGTTTATCTTTGTCGAAGCTCACACAAACGCAACCCTGCATGTTGGCAGTCGGCAAGTCAAGCAGAACAAGTATGTGTATGAAGAAGTGACTCGGGTGATCCCTGTCGACATAATCAAATAGTAGGGTGCTATGAGAAGAACGGGCATCAAAGGAAGGGATACCCCAAGCTTCCTATGACTTATCGTTTCCTGAAAATCCATGACCCCACTCCATATTATTACTTAGTCCTTGTAGCTGATTGTAACACAATCCTATTTTCCCTAAATTGATGTATCGATTAGCTTGTTCTACTTCCCCAAAATAAATGTACTTAAAGGGCTATGCCCTCATGAATGAACAAGACTTTTACTATCATCTATCTTGATTGAAATGTTAGCTAAGGTGTTAAGTGATTAAATCACTTGGCTAAAAGCTGTGCTAGCCGTATTAACGTAATATGGGAAACGTTTGATAAGTTGTTAACATAAAAAAATCTTATTGTCCAGGCACAACCCCAAGTGCAGGTTCCAAGTCCAACCTTTGCACTAAGTACAACTGTGATTCAAGAGAAGAAGTTCCTTCTCAAACAAATCAAGCCACCCGAGTTCGATGGCAAGGGAAGGACTGTTCAAGCTGTCGCCGAGATCTGGATCAAGTCCATGGAGGACTATTTTGAGGCAGCAGGAACTGCACCTGCTAACCAAGCTATGCTCGCCAAACTTAAGCTTACAGGTGAAGCAAGACTTTGATGGAAACAATGGTGTAGAGACCGAGCGATCTCAGAAGGGACAGTCACTTGGGAGAAGCTTAAGAAAGTTGTGCGAGGGAGGTATTTGCCACCTACCTACCGCACACAGAAGATGAATGAATTCTATGAATTGAAGCAGCTTGGACTATCCCTTGATGCATATTATTCAAAGTTCGTTTCTCTCTTAAAGTACGCGCCCCCAATGGATATGACACAACAGGTGTCAAAGTTTTGTGCTGGGTTAAATCCACCCATAAACACCCGCTTGGAATCAATGCGCCTAACGGACCTACAAGACACACTCATTCGAGCTGCACCAATAATACAGGAGGTGCAGACCAAGCCAAGGAACAACAGGACTTGGCCTTACAGGGATCAGAACAAGGGAATATATAGGGCTTAGACTAAGAGAGCGCAGGGTTAGAATCTCAGGGACAAAGGAAGAAAGCTAGGATCAATGATGTCAACAACTTTATTCCTACACAAGGTAATGACCGGAATCTACGTTGCTTCCATTGCAACGAGCCTGGACATTTCAAGAGGCAGTGTCCCAAGCTTAGCAGAGGACATCGCCAAGGGCCATTCCAAGGAGCCACTCATGGCCAAGGAGCCACCATCATGGCCAGAGGGAGAACCTCCAGTGTTGCCAACAAGGAGCTGGGTGATGAAGAAGATCCATCCATGGATGCTGACATTGCGAGGGCAACAGTTCACACCACTCTTCACAAGAAGGGTTTGAATCGCCAATTCTCGGTGATCCAAACTCCATCGGATTATGAAGGTAAAATCTTCAAAACCCTAATTGATTGTGGCAGTACACATTCCTTCATTTCACTGATCTATGCGAAAAGGCTAGGGATAGCCACAATAGACGCACCTACTTTACTTGTGGAATTGGCAAATGGTTGTGAGGTCTCTTGTACTAGGCAAACTGCTAAGGTGAAATTCCTACTAGGTGGGAAGCCGACTTCGGTGAGATTCAGGGTAATGAACCTAGGCGTCCATGAATGTTTGCTCGGAATGGATTAGCTAATACCCAATGATGCCCACATCCACTGTGGAAAGGGCCAAGTCTCCTTCCAAAATTCTGAAGGGGAACTAGTTACACTCAAGGAGAGGCTGGTAAGCCAAAAATAAAACTAACAAAAGCAACCCGGATAATAAAAGGAGTTAGAAAGGGCCTACCTGTCTATCAGATTAAATTGAATAAGCTAGATCAGAATCAGGAATCTGGGAAAGAACCTTCATGGTTAAAGGAGTACGCATATGCATTTCCTGAGGAGCTGACAGAACTTCCTCCTCAAAGGGAAGTCGACCATGAAATCAAGCTGGTGCCAGGAGCTGCACCAGTCAGAAAGAGGCCGTATAGGATGTTTATCCCGGAAGCTATTGAACTAAGAGAGCAACTTAAGAAACTGTTAGACCAAGGCTTACATCCGTCCTAGCAATTCACCATGGGGGGCTCCAGTACTGTTCCAGAAGAAGAAAGATGGAATGCTTCGGCTATGCATTGACTACAGAGGGTTGAATCAATCAACCATAAAAAATAAATAACCCATTCCAAGAATAGATGAATTACTTGACCGTCTTCAAGGTGCGAAGATCTTCTCTAAGATAGATCTTAGATCTGGATATTGTCAGATAAGGATCAAGGAAGAAGATATCCCGAAGATTGCATTTAGCACAAGGTATGGACATTTTGAATTGCTAGTGATGTCATTCGGACTGACAAATGCTCCTGCTACCTTCAACAGGTTAATGCAGGATATCTTTAGGCCCTATCTTGATGACTTTGTGCTCGTCTTCTTTGACAATACCCTAGTCTACTCTAGATAGGAAAAAGCTCATGAACCCCAGCTTCACATTGTTCTTGAAACAATGAGAGCACACAAGCTTTATGCCAAGAAGAAGAAGTGTGCATTTTTCAAGCGACAGATTGAATATCTGGGATTCAGGAATTTTAGTAGATCTAGTCAAGGTCAAGGACGTTCTGGAATGGCCAACACCAACTTCTGTCAAAGAAATATGTAGCTTTCTTGGATTGACAGGATGGTACAGGATCTTCATCAAAGATTATGCTTTGATTGCAGTGCCTTTGAGATTGATCTACTAAAGAAGCAAGTAGCAATTGTATGGTCACCTGCTGAATAGACCAGCTTTGACAAGCTAAAGCAAAGCTTAGTATTAGCACCCATCCTGAAACTTCCTGATCTTAGTAAGGAGTTTGAAGTGGTAACTGATGCTAGCACACTTGCTTTAGGATGTGTGCTTATGCAAGAAGGTCATCCCGTAGCATACTCTTCAAGGAAACTGAAGAGCCATGAAAGGAATTATGCTACCCACGATTTGGAGCTGTTGGCTGACATCCATGCTCTCAAACTTTGGAGACATTACCTGCTAGGTAACAAATTTTCCTTAGTGATGGACCACAAGAGTCTTAAATGGATCTTCACCCAGAATGAGCTCAACATGAGGCAACGTCAATGGATCGAAGTGCTGGAAGAATATGACTTTGAAATCAAATACAAGCCTGGAAAAGAGAATGTAGTTGCCAATGCACTTAGTCGCAAGGCATTTCTAAACTCTCTTACTTTGCAAGATCCATCAACAGCAAGGTCACTAGCCACAAAGGTATCAATGCCAAACAACCCAATTCTTGAGCTAGCTAGAGAAGAGGCATGTTATGACCCAGTCTACCAGAAATTGCTAAGGGAGATCCCCATCAAGGATCAAGACACAAAGCTAAAGACAAAGTATCAAGAATTCTCTGTCAGTAGTGGATTTTCCTACTTTAGGACAAGATTATGTATCCCTGCAAGCCAATCTCTCAAGCAGAAGATACTTTGGGAAGCCCATGACTCCCCTTTCTCAGGACATCCTGGCTATGCCAAGACCCTTAATGCGGTCACGAAGAGCTATTATTGGGATAGGCTCAAAGGTGACGTTCTCAAATATGTCACGGAATGTTTGTCTTGTCAACGCATTAAGGTGGAACATGTCCCCAAATGAAATGGGAATTCATTAGTATGGGCTTCATTGTTGGCCTATCCCAAGTTCAGGGAGGATACAACTATATTATGGTTGTAGTAGATATGCTTACCAAGGTTGCACATCTCATCCCTATCAAGACAAACTATAAAGCTTCAGACATTGCAAGATTATTCATCAAGGAAATATTCAAACTGCATGGGTTACCCAGAAGAATCATTAGTGATCGTGACTCTCTCTTCACATCACACTTCTGGAGGGCTATCTTTGAGGCTATTGGGACTCAACTCTATTTCAGTACAGCTTACCATTTCCAAACTGATGGTCAAACGGAACGAGTCAACCAAGTCATTAAGGATATGCTTTGGGCATGCTACTGTCGCAAACCCAAAAAGTGGATTCAATATTTGCCACTTGTTGAGTTTGCCTACAATGCTTTTTACCAGCAAAGTATTCAGATGACCCCTTTTCAAGCATTGTATGGGGACGATTGTCGTACCCCTTTGAGCTTCTCGGACCCAACTTTGAGGGTAGAAGCTTCAAGGTAGATGCTGGAAGACATGGATGATCAAATCAAGTCAATAAGACAGGACATCCAAGCTGCCAAGGATAGACAGAAGGCTTATGCGGACTTGAAATGGCAAGATAGATCCTTCGTTGAAGGTGATATGGTCTTCATCCGCATATGCCCTAAAAGGAGTTCACAGTCCCTGGGAGAGTACAAGAAGCTAAGTTTGAGGTATTGCGGACCTTATAAGATCATTAAGTGCCTAGGGCCTAATGCTTACAAACTACAGCTGCCCGCAACCCTAAAGGTTCATAATGTATTCCATGTTAGCCTATTGAAAAAGTATCTACCTAATCCGAATCATGTACTTGATGATCAGCAAATTGTAATGCCTAGCCAAGGAGTCCTTGAGCTACGGCGGCCTGATAGAGTCCTAGATGTCAGGGAGAGGCATTTGAGGTCAAGGACCTTGAGAGAATACCTCGTCCAATGGAAAGATTATCTTGAAGAGGATGCCAACCAACAATACCCCTAGGTCCTCTCGAGATGAGGACATCTCGATTCCTCTAAGGGGGAGAGAATGTAATGGGCCATAGGAACCCTCCCCCGAAATTTTAAAAGAAAAAGTTTTTTTTTTCATTAGTTCAAATTTTTTTATTCCCCCTCTCTCCCCGCCGACAGCACGTCGAGGAGAGAGAGAGAGGGAGTGATGGTGCTGGGGGGCATGCAGCCCCCCAAGTGGGAGGGGTGGCCATGCCACCTACCTCCTCCCCTCCCCATATATAAGGGAGGCTTCTTCCCTCCCCAGGCAGAGATAGGAGGCTACGTCGCCACCCTCCCCCCTGTCAGCTCTGCTGCACAGGGCCACCTGGGCCTCTGTCTCGAGCCACTTTTCCCCCTGGCCGTCAGTCGACCCTATCTCCCCCCCTCCTCACTGGTGGCGTTGCACACTCCTCCCCTGGGCCTACCAACTGGGGCTTTTTCCCCCGCCATCCTGCTGAAACGGCCCCCTGGGTCTTTGACTATTGTCAACCCCCTATTTACTGACGCTGCGGGACCCTCCTGGGCCCTTCCAAACAAGCCGCCTCCCTCCCCGGTTGCCATCCAGTTCGGGCCGTGAGGAGAGAAGAAGAAGGAAAGGATAAGAAGGAGAGGGAGAGAGAAGAGGAGAAGAGGGAGAGAAGGAGAAGGAGTGGGAGAGAGAAGGGAAGTAGTGGGAGAGAAGGAGTGAGGAGAGAGAAGAAGAAGGAGTGGGGAAGAGAAGGGAAGAAGAGGGAGAGAAGGAGAAGGAGAGAAGAGAAAGGAGGGAGAGAGAGAAGAGGAGGAAGAGGGAGAGAGAAGGAGAAGGAGAGAAGAAGAAGGAGTGGGAGAGAAAAGGGAAGTAGTGGGAGAGGAGTGAGGAGAGAGAAGGAGTGGGAGAGAGAAGAGGGAGAGGAGAAGGTGAGAAGAGAAAGAAGGAGGGAGAGAGAGAAGAGGAGGAAGAGGGAGAGAGAAGGAGAGAGGTAGAGGAAGAAGAGGTAGAGATAGAAGGGAAGAGGAAAGCAGTAGTAGTAGTAGAAGAAGAAGAAGAGTAGAAGGAGAAAAGAAGAGAAGAGGAAGAGAAAGAGAGGGAAGGAGCAGAAGGAGAAAAGAAGTGGGAGAGGGAGAAGGAGAAGAAGAGAGGGAGAGAGAGAGAGAGAGAGAGAGAGTAGGAGAATAAGTGGAGAAGAAGAGAGGGAGAGAGAGAGAGAGAGAGTAGGAGAACAAGTGAAAAGAAGAAGAAGAGAGAGAGGGAGAAAGAAAGAAGGAGAGGGAGTGAGAGCTGGTGAGTAACCGCAACAAGACACACCCAAACCACTCCCTCGGCAAAGGCCCCATCCAGCGGCGTTTCCTACCGAACCTGTCAACCCGAAACCCATTAAGGTCTGGACTGCCCAGTCTCCGCAAGGCGAATGGCTCCCAAGAAGAAAGTCGTGGGAAGCGTAGGTACCCAAGTTACCAGTAATTTTGGAGAGGCGAGCGGAGCGACCAACGCTGCACATACGAATAAAGCCCAGGTTCTAAGCTTTAAAATTAATTAGGAATTATTTATCGTGGAAGGGATGAAAGGATTGATGACGTGCATGGAACAAGAACGAGTCTTAGGGTTCTGTTTACTTTAAGTACTAAGATGCATGCGAAGAGTTTGGAATTCGCATAAGATTTTAAGCATGAAATGATAACTTTTACACACATAAAATGATAAGGTTATCGCCTTACTTTACATAAAATGATAGCTTTTTAACCAGTTCAGTGCATGAATAGTCATTTAGAATTCACATTTCGCAATCATGGTTAAAAGAAACACATGAAATGTTAATTTTTGTTCATGAGATACACTTGCATCGTTAGACAAAACCCTAGACTTTCATAGACGCAAGTCACATGTGATCCAGTGCATTAGAAATAAGTGCTCGTTTCCTGGAATAAAGAGAGATAAAAGTCGTTTAGGAGGTACAAATATACTAAACACACAATGTGCACGATGGTTAAGGTTGATTGGGAAATCCTGCATAGAATCGCACTAAGAGAATTGGAAGGATCGCATGAATCTAGACTGCATCTTAAAAGTCTAAATGAAGAATCATGTGTTGCCATGTATGTTAACTGAGCTTGGTTGGAATTAGAAATTAAAAGAACCTTGGTTGGGTTGCGAATAAGGCATGTCCATTGCCTTGACTGACCAGCTAATGCTTGAGTTAGGGACTAAGATACCCTAAGGTAAAGCCCAAGGGAAAAAGGGCAAGTATAAGTCAACTTACCAAGACCATTTTCTCGCATAATCTTGTTTGAAATTATTGGGTTCTTGCCAAGTCGCGAAAAGACCCAAGATCGGATGCTAGGAGCATCCGGGGAAAAAAGGAGTTACACCTTAGCAGTCAATCGTGCAAACGACCTCTGAAATGTTCGTGCTTGTACTTAGGTACATTATTTGATCTCTTTGCTCAAGGAAATAATTCAAGGAAAGCACTTAATGCTGCAAGTTGAAAGCCTGGAGGGAGAGGCAGGAACAATTACCTCCGACTGTCTGCCTAACCCTATCCAAGGGGGTTGTTAGCCGCGCCGGGTATATGGACCTAACCCGTCGCGAGAGGTCTCTCCGTGGGTGCTACTTGGAGCTGGAGGACGCTTGGGTGCCAAGGGAGGCTCTGGCTGTAAATCCCTTGCCTTCGGATCCCGCACAAGGGATCGACGTGACTCGAGATGGGATCTCGAGGCCCATGTACTAGTCAACGGGCGAAACGTGGAGCAGCAATCCTGTAGATTGCTAGGATAGCGTTCAGGTGTGATATTGGATGTACTCCAGGATTTTTATAAATAAAGAGCAGTTATTGGAGAAAAGGAACTTGCTTGGCAATGTTCTTGTGTCAGTGCCTAAGTTATGTAAAGGAACTCGTGATTAATTTGTTTTAATTAAGGAAGCTGATTTTGCATGTCAAAACGCAATGTGTTAGGTAATTAGATAACTAAAGCAAATTGAGGGAAGTGCGGTGGATGTGACTTAGGTCCGTCCTACAAAAGGGTGGTCCTGGTTAGCTGGGAACTTTTCTCAAATGATGAGATAATAAGACAATGAAGACCTAGTGTCAGTAGATGTAAAATTTCCAATTTATTCTGTTTTAGGGGAAATGAATGGGACTATGCCGTATGGCAGAGAGGTTGACCTTCGCATCCTTCTCGTTTTCCATTCTCCATGAACCAAGTGCAACACACACACACACACACACACACACACACACACACAAAATCACAATCACAATCACAATCGATTGCTGGGAGTGTATGTTCTTGTCTTGGGGTGCCTAGTTTACATCTTATTTTCTCATGTAACGTGTTTCCCTGTCCACTTGCAGGACAGGTCTTAGCAGCCTATCGGGAAGAGAGTCTAGAAAGCGTCGTCCGGCACTCCCATGGAATGTCACGAGGTTTGTGATCTAGGTCTTCCTGAGTCTGCCACGAAGTGGAAGCATTCCGGCTGTTCCCACTTAGGACTTGGGTTTTCCTAATGGTCAAGTTCCTAGAATGGTAGCTAGTGTCGGACCCCAGATGAACTACTTTATGCAGAAACATCAAGGTCGAAGCGGATTTATACTGCACTTGGTTCAAGGAGAATGGGAAATGAGAGGGATGCGAAGCTCGACCTCTCTGCCCGTAAGGCATAGTTCCATTCCGTTCCCCTAAAACAGTAATAAACCAGGACTCTAGCTCTAAAGATTCTAGGTCATCGTTTACCTTGCTGTCAATTCCTTTGAGAAAAGTTCTCGGCCAACCGGGACCACCCTTCCATAGGACGGACCCATGGTCACATCCACCGCACTTTCCTCGGGTTGCTCTAGTTATCTAATTACCTACCACATTTAGTTTGACAAGCAAAAACAACTTTCTTAATTAACCAATTAATCACTGGTTCCTTCACGTAACTTAGGCAACTGGCATAGAAAAACAATGTCAAGCAAGTTCCTTTTCAACATTTGATCTTTATTATCAGTCTTTGGAATACACCATATAATCCAACCCAAAGGCTAATCCATAATCTACTCGAAGGCAATTCCAGCAATCCTCAGGGATCGCTATTCTAAGTTTCCGCCCGTTGACTAGTATGCGGGCCTTGAGATCCCATCTCGAGTCACGTCGGCCTCTTGTGCGGGATCTGGAGTCTAGGGATTTACGGCCAGAGCCTCCCCTAGCACCCAAGTGTCATCCTACTCCAAGTAGCACCCACGGAGAGACCTCTCGTGGCGGGTTCGATCCACGTACCCGGCGTGGCTAACAACCCCCTTGGATAGAGTCAGGAAAATAGTCGGAGGTAACTGGAGCTGCCTCTCCCTCCAGGCTTTTAACCTGAAGCATTAATTATTTTCGAGCATTAGTTCTTTGAGCAAAGAAGAACAAATAGTGCTCCTAAGTGTACAAACACAAGCACTCTAGTGGGTGGTCGTTTATACGACCAACTGCTAAGGTGTGAATCCTTTTCTCCGAGTACATCCAGCATTCGATTCGAGATCAATCGCGACTTGGCAAGATCCCAAGGGTTTTGTAAGCTGAGTTGCTTGTTTACCCTCATTTCTTGGGTTAGGGTTTATACCTTGTTAACCCAAATTGTCAATACTTTAGGCTTCCATATATTATGGTCAATAAATCTTGGACAACCCCGTTGTCCTTACTTGATTGGTCAATTGCTTGCTAGGCAATTCATAATTACCCTAACTTGGCAAATCAGCCCCAAGGAAGGGTAATGTAGCAGGATGACTACTCATCCTCTAGAAAATTAGACTTGTACTTAGAACTCGCCAACCTTGTTCTAAGGAGTGGCAATACTATTTTGATTTAGGGACAAAACCATGCAAAGTTGCAACTTGTTGCACGAGATAAGTGTCGCACCTAACTTATGGGATTATTTCTCCCATCACACAGTTTTCCTTGGTCAAGAATACCTTTGACCAAAATATAGGGTTTGGGCGTCCTATAGACCCAATCCAACCCTAACCCTACTAGGCCGATAACGCTTTGGCCCTAGGGATCCAAATTTCATATGGAGGTTTAGTATTTGGTCAATTGATCCTTAGGGTGAGAAACCTAGATCATTCTTGCATGGGCGTTTAAATAACCCTAACATTTTCGAGAATGTGGGTAGGATCTTTGGGATCGAAAGTCTTAAATCGACATCCCAAGCGCGATATTAAGCAGAATTTTAACATAACTTAACCCTACCTAGCACTTTGAGGTAATTGTCATATGCAACCTAATCGTACCTTTATTATTTTCATGTGAGCAACTCAACTGTACGCGAATTACTTAGTTGATTTAACTAACCCACGATTAGAGACAATCATCCCTTTTAAAGATGCAAATACTTCCTTCTAAATTAGTAAGTACTTTTCCCTAAAAGATGCAAGGAACTGCAAGATGTATGCGATGTATCATTCCATGCAAATTTGCGATTTCAAGACTATAGACCTTTTCCTTCTATGCAGCTATAAGATTTACAATGATCTTTTCTTTTCCTTGCCCTAAACTATAATGATGCAACAAAATCAAAGCTTTAATATTTTTAATGAAGATGCATTCAAACTTTGATAAAAGAACTTCATGCATGAGCGAATGCCATGAGTCCATCCTTGATTTAATCCTTCCTTTTATCACTTAACCCGACCTAAAATGTAACCATCTTCGCATGCAACTTGCAAAGTTCATAATTCCTTTCCATGCATTGCGACTATTTGGACATCATTCAATGGGCGTCTAAGATTATCTCATATACGAGTTACAACTAGGAAATTATTACCTAAGTGCATTATGTGTTATACATGTTCTTCTTTTCGTGAGGCAACAAGGATGCCTTTAGACAAATCCACCTTTTAACTTATGCAATATGCATTCAAGAATGCAACTACCATGACCATGCAAGTAATCGTCATGCAACTTAACTTGGTAATTCGATGCGAGTATGTAAATTTTCCAATGTATTCAAACTTGCCTATGTGAATTAAAGACATGTTTAATGCATCCTTTCATGCGGGAATGTTATCGGAACTTGGGCATTAAGAATCGGGGCGTTGTCCACTCGCGTACTCGGGTTGGAAGCTCCCGCGTGTGTGCCTTGCGACTTTTGCTTAGGAGCCATCGATGACGTAGATCTCGACTCAACAAACTTCCTCTTGGCTCTCTTACGCGTTACGAAGCCACTTCTGTCCGATATCTCCTCCTCCACATAGGACACAAGCCTTGCAGGACACGGTTTTAAAAACCAGGGAAAGCACGGGTAAACAAGGATTATGGAAGCCTTATTAAAAGCTTCCAAATTAGAAGCTTCCAAGTTCTGTCACAGACATATGACGTGGAGAGAGAAATTGATGATTGGGAAAATGATGGGGATGGAGGTGAGGATGACGACGATGATGATTATGATGATGATGGTGGTGAGGATGGAGGCGGCAGCCCTGGTGGCGTGAAGGAAGCGTGGCGGCGGCAGCAATGGCATGATCCTCTCTCTCTCCCCAAGCTTGGGAGGGGGGGGGGTTCATGTAGGTAGAAGGGGGGAGGGGTAGCCACACACGTGGCAGGCAGCATGTTCCCCTCCCCATGCTCCTCCTCCACACCCACTCCTCTCACACTCCCTCTCCCTCGCCATGCAATGGCTGAAGGGGAGGGGAGTTTATCCATAAAAAAATTTGCCAAAAATTTATCCATTATCCCTTTTCCCCCTTGAAGGGGTGTTCCCGCGTAGGCCTACGGTAGCTCGCGGTTTTCAAGCCACGGCTTCCTATATGCGACACGGAGCTGGAGTTTGCTATTGCACGAGGGTGGAGCACTTAGCCAAAGGTTTTTCCGTTGTGGGAGATTATTTTGAACCGCTTTTGCACGAGATTTAGGATATTGAATATTTCATAGCGGAAATATTAAATCTTAGCTCTATTGAGCTTTTTAATAAGGTAAATATAATATTGCATATATTACGTAGTTCCTTAATTATTTATATCTAACCAATGTCAAAAATCATTTTTCTTTTCTTCTAAGGCTTAAATTAGATGGGGACTACTTCTAGATGCCTATAAATATTAGTATTTTATCCTCCAATACTAATGTTATTGTCTAAATAGACCGGCTTACAAGTATTTAGTTAACAATAAAACTTCTACAAATTCTCAAGTCGATAACATTAAGATAAACATTGAAATAAGATTTTAAGGAAAATAAGATGAATTTTAAGGGATTGTCACAATAGCTAAGATAGGTTAAACTAATTATGGGAAGATGGGTTAAACTAATCATGGGAATACTTTATCAATTGAGTTTAGACATGAGTATACTATCAAATAAGCTCTTATGCTTTCAATATATTGTATACCATGTTTGTTTACTTTTCCACAATTGGTCATGTTTCAACTAGTTGCATTGAGGTCACCCTTGGTATTGCAATTTGTCCAATGTAGCACATTCAAGAATCCCAAAATCATATACATATGAAACAAAGTAATGAACATTGTGGATTAGACATATACAATGTATTACTACTCTTGATAAGATGGTGGGTGTATGTCTAAAACAAAATAGTAGGCACTGTGCATAATAAAAAAATGAAAATTAACTATTAAATTTTTTTTTGAACAAGGGGAGGGATCTTAGAGAACACTTATACTTTGACCTATTTTTGCAAAAGTTAGGCATAATATCCTATAGTACAAGTTCTATGCATAAAGACATGCTAGATCAAAGCATTTATTTATTTTGTGCACTTCTTTTCATCACATATCCTAGAATCTTTCACTTAATCCTTCCCAAGAAAGTAATGCTAGAAGATGGTTCTTCCTTTTGTTTGGTTCTTTTAACTCTATTGTCTTTTGCCATAGCATGTATTTGCTAGAAATCTTGTCTATTGATCTATTTTGACAATATCTATACACGTTAAAGAGATATAAGCTTGACAAGACAAACATTTCACATCTATACAAGGAAGAAACGTGTCAATAAGGCAATTATGTCATGTATATATCTTGATTCTTTGCATTTTGATCAATAAAACATTTTGCACAAGCATACTTATGGTCTTTTGTTGCCATTAAAAACTTAAAGAAAATCCAAGCCTAAAAATCTCAAGCTAAGAAACTCTCGAGAAGAACATGGCTTTGACTCCAATAAGAAACTTTATGGGAGCGAATATAAATGTTCAAATCATTTGGGTTTTCAAAGATAATGACATAATCCAAAACTCTAATTTTCATTCTATTTACATGTTTTTTGTGACATAATATATTGTTTGTATTTTTCATTTTTATAATTTAGAGTGTGATTTGAAAATATTTGAATATTATATTGGCATTTCTCTCACTAATTGAGAAATATTTTGTGCTTTGGCCAAAAATCCCCAAAATGAACTCCCCATTTTCATATTTTGATATATTGATGTGAGTGGAGTTGGAAAACATTATGTGCATTGACCAAGATTTCCACCTAAGAAAAAACCTTTTAAGCCATCCTTCATGTGATGCAATCCTGAAATATCTAGAATATTACACTACTCCAATTAAAACAAAAGAAGTTTTAGGCATCTTTCCTTATAATAAAAGGGGACTTATAGTAAAAGGAGACCCTCCTTGTTTTTTGCTTTGATGGGATAATTCCCTTTGTCTCATGCCCTACTGTATATATAGAGAAGCATTATATTGGCAATGTTGTTGTTGTGTACCATTTAGCCTACTTGTCGAGATGTATTAGGCTATAAGCTTTTAAACTGTAAAGCAATGCCACACATTCAAGACAAGTTTATTCCAAAAGCATCATTTGCAAATATTATTACTATCAATTTCCAAATCTTGCATCATGAACAGATCAAATTAAAATGCTAACCAAGATAATACTTCTCAAATTCCATAAAGAGCAAGTATTTGATGCCAACATAAGAGCGCAAAGAGTGAGGTTGGGGGTAGATTCTTTAGCCTTAAATACCTACTACAATTTTTAATTATTGATTATATGAGAAAAGTAAGGCCAAGAAGATGATGATAATCTCAATGATAATAAGGCATGATAAGTAGGTCTAATGGCCATCTTATGCAACATCAATAGGAGCACACAAACTTTGGCCTACTAGAGCAAAGTTGGATAATGGAGACCTTATAGCTTCTTATCAATGTTGTGCTATATGGGACATGGAATGCAACAATAGTAACCATAAGCTAAGAATAAATTATTTACTTGTTCACTATGAGTGTATGTGAGTGTGGGTGTTGTTGACTCATTAGCCTAGTAGTGGTATTAAAGCCATACATCCTTTTAGCCACCACTTTGCTCATGAGTTGCCACACCTCAGTTGCACCATTGAGTCTTGAACTCAACTACATGCTAGTTAGAACCCTTCATGGACTACCAAATTCAGCCCAATGTGGGACCCTTAGATATGTTGGATAGTTTATTGCCACTAGTTCAACAAAGTGTATCCAACTTTGGTCAATTTTAACAACCTATTATAGGTTTACATTAACAAAATCATCATCAAACACATGCTAAATAACAACTTGATTTTTAGCCCATTGATCAAGGCATTATTGATGATGAATTTGCCAATGAGAGGGGTACTATTTGGGAGGCTAAAATAAACCCTAGATGGTTGTTGGATACATTATGGGGCCAAAAATAGTATGTTCCACTTCTCATTGAACATAAGCATCACACTCAAGAGTTGGGTGACCATGGCCACTATTTCAACCCATAGACATTGAGGTGTCTACTACTGATGCTTTATCAAAGCTCAAGCCATCTTGATTACACTCTTGCTCTTCTATTATCCTGCACTTTTTAAGTGTGTCATCTCTTGGTTGTGAGCTCCATTAAAGTTTGATGGAGCCATAGGAGCTCTAATAGTTTTAGTCAATTCTTTTTTATGTATTTCTTTTTTAGTGAGTTTCTAGTATGTTCACACTACTGGAGATCAATTTCTAGCCCTCTTGCTTTTTTCTTTGAAAAGTTGGTCAAGGGACCTATTCACACATACAAGGGAGATTATCATCATTATATTCCTATCTGCAATTTTTTATGGTGCATGCATTAATTTATTCATGAAGATGTAGACAAACCCATGTTTTCCTAGTAGCTTTGAACAAGTCAACCAAAATTTAGCATTTATAGTTATTTATAGCAAGTCTAGTGACCCTAGTAATAGCATTCTTCCATAGATTTGGATAATACACCCCAAGATCTAGCCTCTCCTCCATCTTTGATGCTATTGTTGGGTGATCTATGCCCTTGCTAATGCCTTGGGTTGCATGTAGGGGCCGATCAATCCACTCTTTGCATTCAATTTCCATTCAAATTTAGTGCACTCCATCCACATAGGTCCCCACAAATCTATAGAAACAAGGTCCACCACATCATAGGACTCCAAGATGAAAAGCATCATCAAGTGCCAAACACAATAGTTCTCTCAATGCCCCCCATTTTTCTTTTGTTTCCTTTGAGATTAGTATTAAAACATGTACATGCTTTTCTCTTTTATAGTCTTGATACATAGTGCCTCTTTTATAATTAGAGCTTACACATTGTCTTCTATGTCATAGAGACATGATATAGAGTGCCTCATATGCATACATGGTCTCTTTATCTATATTGCCTCTTATGTGTTTTTCTGCCATTTTTGATATTCATCTAAATAAAAAAATTAAAAATTTCTATGTATGGTTAAATATCGAGCAAGAAACACGCATGCATGTATGCATACATACACATATGCCTATACAAATGTAGTACGCACATGCACAATTACATTGTCATTGGGCACTCGATAGTGTGCCAAGTACCAGATGGACTAGGGGGTCGTGATGTATTCACAATAGTGATGTATCAAAGGATGTGCCTTTTGGAATTTGTTGATTGGGCAATGCAATTGTAACCATAAATGTTCTTGTATTTTATTCACAAGTGTCATGTGTCATGCATGCAATGTTGATCAATGTATTCTAAGTCTCTATGAAAATGGAAATTCATGTGCTGTCCTATTTCTATATTCAAATCTTTGTGGTTATTCTCTATTATATTACATCGTATAGCTCATTATGAATGCCTTCTTCCTATATCAAGTTTGAATATGTTGTATTGTGCTATTTAATCATCATATTTATACTCGATTACACTTGGTGACCATGACGATCTTTCTCTTGATCATGAGTTTGCATGCAAATGTGCTCTCAAGGTCCACCAACGCCCCCAGTTACTCTTGTATGTAGATAGCATTCTAGGTGTGAGCCGAGGTGGACTATCACTCTAGAGGTTCTAGGGTTATGCACTTCCCTTAATGATAATGGTTTAGATGAGAATGGCACTTTAGAACATTTTCAATTGCCACGGTTGCAATCATTACCTATGGTTTATGTGTAGGCCAATTCTTTTCCTCGCCAATCTAGTGGTGATTTCCTCTATCCCAACTTTCGACAACTCTATGGTAGCTATAACTTAGGCGCCTTTTCCTAAATTTATGAGGTTTTCCTCCCAACACCACAATACCTTGCTTTGGCAATTTGATGTCGTATATGATGAAGGTGGCCTTTTCCAAGTGATTTTACTAGGATCAAATGGATTCCTAGAAGGTGGAACCCCTTCAGAACTTCAAATAGTGGGATTCTAATGTCCAAGCTTATATTATTTTGGGTGTTTCACAAAGGATAAGTATGATATGGATAATAAGCCGACTAGGAAAAATGATTTTGGGTGCTTCACAAAGGATAAGTATGATATGGACAATAAGCCAAAAGGAAAAATGATACATTCCATCTATGTCAAGGGGTTGAATCACGAGCTTTGCCAAGCTTTGAATTATGGAGGACATTGCTACCAATGATCTTTTGCACTTCATTTAGCAAGTCCTTTGGGTGGAAATAACATTATTGCAAGGTGAGAAAGGGAAAGGAAAGAAGTCTAATGAATCGACTGAGAAGAGCCACAATTCTAGAGATTATGACTTGGATATGGATCTAGACCCAAAGGAAGAAAGTAGCAATGAAGAGGAGGACTCTAGGGAGAAGGGTGAAAAGAAGCCTATGAAGTCCTAGAAGAGGGACAAGGGGCCACAAATCCTTAGATGATGCTCGAAAGCCTGCAACAACCAAAACCATGTAGAATACTAAATGACACGTAGTTGTAGATTGTGGTCTCAATCAAAGATGGTATATGATTTGCAACCCATACTATGGAGGTCTGCCCTTATAATGCATGCAATTCGATGGCCCAAATAGGGGGATGGCAAGGTAATGGGATGAGTCAAGCTACAAACTAGAGTGCCTTAGGACGATCTAATTGTAGCTGCATTGGTAGTCTCCTAGTATGGGGGTCGAGTAGGACATGACCGTGGATGAGGAGGCTACAGTGGTGCTCCTAGACTCTCAAGAAAGTAGTGCTTCTTTTATATGCAAGAAGGGCAATGGCAAGAAATATGCCCACATGCCTAGCCTTATGATGCTTAATATCAAGGGATGAATAGAGCACCAATGCCTTCAATCACTGTAGTGAAAATAGAAGAGTTTCGAGAGTTGATTGTGAATGTGGTGACTCATTCAAGGATGGGAGTCAAACCATCACCACTAGATAAACCTATAGGAGTATCTTAGGAAGAGCAGGAGGAAGTACATCATTAGGTTGTGAGATGGTCCATAACAAAACCCACAACATGGGAGATCCACATCCAAATATTGTTTGAGCAATTAAGAGATAATAGGCATGGGGACTATGCCGATAACAACTCCACCTAATGGATTAGTTGTAGAGCCTCAAATAGTGGAATCTATGTATCCACCATGCTCGATTTCTATCCCCTTGGGTTATCTCTTAGATCATCTCCTCCAAATTATTTAGTCAGATTGATCTATTTGATTAGTACCTAAAATGATAACATGACTGTGGCAATCTATTAGAGGAAGTATAGGAGCAGTGTGAGCCAATACCATTTGGATCCTAACATTTTGGGCATCTCTATTTGGTGCCAAGGCCAAATAATTAATGATGTGCTGCTTGATAATGGGTTCGAGGTCAACATGATCATAGTGGCTACATGCAAGGAGTTTGGGCTAACGGATTGGGAACCAACAACATTCATTGTTAGAATTTTTAATTAGAAAAGGGTTTTGGCCATTTGTAATCCTTTGTCTAGTGTTGATCAAAGTGGCATGTATTCCCTTTTTGGTGTCACTAGTAGTTCTTAATATGGAGTAATTAGGGGAGGTTTATTATCTACTATTAAGAAGCATGTGCCCTCAATAAGCTCAAGTTAGTCACAATTGAGATTGGGATTGATTGACACTATGCCTAAGGCATAACAAAGTTTGGTTCTCTTTGAATGAGATCCCTCTTGCCACCCCAATAGCATTTCGATCGGTGGTAACAAAAACGGTTGATATGGTGGTGGAACGATTAGATGATAATGAAGAAGTAGAATTCTTAATAGCCAACTCAAATTTTACACCCTTATATTTAGTGGATGTTTTATAGATTAGTCAATAATACCTTATTCCATAGTCCTAGGTTTATCTTATTCTTGAGTAGGAAAAATTTGGTTCTTAAGCTATTATGATCCAGGAAAAAAGATCACTTTCGAAGACTCGGAGCTAGGGAAAGAGGAGGCAGAGACTGTAGCTATTGTGGCTTTAGATTATGCTAAAATACTAAGCCAAGAGTAGAAGTTTTAACACTCAACTTTAAAAAGTCACTACGATGATGGAAAGTGAATTGTCCATAGTTTATCTAAGGCCTTATGAAACAAAATTGGTGAAAGTTAATGCTCACTTGGATTCAACATTCCATGAATAGCTCATTATCTTGTCGATAGAATATTAAAATATATTTGCATGGGTTTACTCAAAAATGGTATTGATCACAACTTTATTAGCACTACATTCCCTTGAAACTTGACATAGTGCTAATGCAAATGTGACAACACAAGGTGAATCCTTATATGGCCAAACTAGTAAATAAGTAACTATATAGTTTTCTCTGGGTTGGTTTCATTGATTTGGTGGATCATGTTGAATGAATTTCTCCAATTGTTATAGTGGTTAAGAGAAATAAAAAACTCTCGATTTCTATTAATTATCGAAAGCTGAATGAGGTGACTATTCTAGACCATTTTCCCTTGCCTTATTTAGACAATATTCTAGATAAAGTAGCAAGCCATGAGATGTATTGATTCTTGGATGGATTCAATGGGTATAGCTAGACCCAACCTCAAACCAACTTGAACAAGGATCAATCATCAAAGACAACATTTATGACCACTTGGAGAGTCTTTATTTGCACCTAATGTGGTTTGGTCTTAAAAATGCCCTTGGTTCCTTTTAGTGGGATATGTAAGAATCTTTTGGTCCCTATTTGTTAGAGTTCATGAGGGTCTTCTTGGATGATTTTAGTGTTTTTGGAGCTATGCCCCTTAACGTTCATCATCTTAGGCTGTGCCTACAAAGATGTATGGATATCAACTTAAGTCTCAATCCTATGAAGAGCATCTTTGCAATTAAAGGTAACATGCTTCTTAGACATGTGATTTTAGGATATGGGATCACAATTGATTTGCAAAAGTGATTGTGGTCATGTAGGCAAAAATCACTACCTCTTCATCTACAATGCTCAGATTTCTAGGATATGTTCACCAGCATGGTTGCAATCTATGACTTCTAGCCCATGTGTCCATAACCTTGAATAAGCTCGCCCATGGTTTGAAGCTTGCCTTTTAATGGGATGTAGAAGTAGATCTAGCCTATTTTGACCCCATTTTGACTTAGGTTGATGTTGTCAAAGGCCCCTATCTTGATCTCTCTTGACTGGAATAAAGAGTTTCATGTGTTTGTGGATGATTGGACAACACCATGGGAAGTGTCTTACGTGTGTGCACATTTTATTTTGCATAATTGAAAAAGAGAGTGAGAGGAGTGGTGGTGGACTAGCCTTTTGGTAACTCAATTTTAATAAAGCTTGGGAAAATAGACGACTCTTAAATCTTTTCACTCTTTTAGAGTCTTCAAACTTCCTCCAAAAATTGCTTGAAAAGTGTTGTCAATGACACCACTTTTGGTACCACATTACCATGCTTTCACCCACATGAGAGGCACTATTCTACACATGACTTAGAGTTACGTGCAACCATTCATGCTCTAAATCAAGGAGACACCACTTGCTTGGGAAGTAATTTACCTTCATCACCAATCACAAGAGTCTTAGTGGATCTTTACCCAACCAGATCTAAACATGAGACAATGAAGGTGGATCAAAGTCTTGGAAGAGTACAATTTTGAGATTAAATAGGGATTAGCCAAAGAGAATGTTGTTGTGGACACATTAAGCTACAAACCAGTCCTCAATGTCCTCATCTCATATCAAACATGAGACAATGTAGGTGGATCAATGTCATGTATGAGTACGATTTTGACATCAAATATAGTACTTGCAAAGAGAATGTCATTATGAACACCTTAAGCTGCAAAACAATCCACAATGCCCTCATCTCATATCAAACAGGAGACAATGAAAGTGGATCAAAGTCTTATATGAGTACAACTTTGACATCAAATACAACTCAGACAAAGAGAATGTTGTTGTGCATTAAGCCACAAAGAGTTCATCAATGCCCTTGTCTTGGAGAAAGATTCAAGGGTAGAACCTCTAGCTATCATACTATCAATGCCAAGAATCCTATCATCCAAAGTAAAAAGGAAGAAGCATACAAGACTCCAAGGTACCAACAATTACATAGAGATGTCCAAGCTAAGGAGCAGGACCCTAAGTTAAGACTTAAATATCAAGACTTATCCACTGAGGAATGATTTGTGTACTTCAAGACAAAACAATGCATTATGAAGAGTCAAGGACTAAAGAAGAAGATATTTCAAGAGCTCATAACTTCCCATTCTCAAGATACCTTTGGCCATGATAAAACACTTAATGCCATAAGGAAGATTTTTGGAGAAGCTAAGAAGTGATATACTTAAGTACCTCATTGAATGCCTAAGCTACCAATGGATGAAAGTTGAGCATATCAAGATGCTAAACAAGCTCCAACCACTTGACATCCCTAAGATGAAGCAGGAAATTCTGAGGTCTCATGGGATAAAGAGACAATTCACATGCAGGTATACCCCATAGCAAAATGGGGTTGCAGAAAGGAAAAACAGGCATATTGCAGAAGTTGCACGCGCCTTGATGGCTGAAAAGAATATGCCTAAGCATTTTTGGTTTGAGGCTGTTCATACTGCTGTTTATATTATGGACAGAACTCCCACAGCTGCAGTTCATGGTATGACCCCCGAAGAATGTTTTATAGGTAAGAAGCCTGATGTCTCACACTTGAAAGTGTTTGGTTGCATTGCGTATGTTCATGTGCTAGATGAGTTGCAGAAGAAACTGGATCCAAAGGCTAAAAAGTGTGTCTTTATTGGATGCTCTTTAGAGCAAAAAGCAAAGTTCTAAGATAGATAAATTATTTGAATTCTATCCTTCAAATCATGCTCAATAAAGAATTAAGTTTCCTCTATAAAAGAAGTTAGATTTTAGGGGACCATATTAATATTATAGTCCTTCTTGAAACTAGAAATGACAAGTTAAGTGATATCTAAGATAGTTTAAGAGAATAAAGAAGGATAGTTAATCTTAACTAAACTAAATAATCTTAAGTATCATTTAAGAACCTATTTTATTAAGGTCTTGCCATAAAAAAATTAAATAAGGAGAGTGAATATATTCTAGCTAAGGGATGTCATTTCCTTCTACTAGTAAGTTATCCACAAGCCCAAAATAAAGGATTAAAAAGGTAGATCAATCCAACAAAGGCTTAGAGAACTATAAATATATAAAGGACTTCCTTCAAAAACGCCTTGCAAAGGAAACTTCTCTCAACCTTAACAAGTCATGTAGTGAAGCTATCATATCCACAAAATAGGACTATGCTTTGAAAACACCATAAAAGTCCTTACAGCCTAACCATTTGAATTTAGATGAGTCAAAGATTCCCAAGGAAAGAAGTAGATTCACTTTAAGAGGTCAAAGTAAACTAAGGGACTAAATTTTCTTAAAAAAACTTGGCTAATATCTTCCATAAGTTCATGAGAACTTAATCAAGCTCAATAGGATCCCATGTTAAAGTGAGTGACATCTAAAATAGGTTATGATCCGTAGTCTATATTTCAAGGATTATTTGGTGCATTACCAAAGATTGCTTGGAAGATTATATATTTTAAATTAAGTTTGTACCAATATAGGCTAAGCTTTGGATGCACCCTAGACCTGGACCAGGCTCCCTCCAAGGCTAGCCATTGAGCTCTTCACCAAGGAACTATTTTGTTGCTCCAAATGCTAAGACTAGCATGGGAAGTGAGAGATTTCTATAAGGATTAGTTGTTAGCTAAGAGGCACCAAGGAGCCAAGGGGACTTTCACCTTCGGTCGAGTCCCTTATATATATATATATATATATATATATATATATATATATATATATATATATATATATATATATATATATATATATATATATATATATATATATATAGAGAGAGAGAGAGAGAGAGAGAGAAAGTCTTTGATTACCTAGCTTGAAATTAAGATTATGTTTTTCTAAAGGGACTATTTTCTATTTTTTTGGTTTGTGATTAATTTATGTGAATGACCTAATTATTAAAGAGTTAATTAAGGAAACTACTTTTATGTATAAAACTAAACATGATAGGTAATTAGATAACCAAGCAAGTCCCATCATGAATGGGAAGTGAGAGGGAAAATCCCCAATGAATTTGTCCTATGGGTGGCCTTGGTTAGCCAAAAGCTTTTTCCTCAAGAACGTGTTAGATTAGGAAAATTTTTAGGAAGAACCAAACACTAATTGTCTTAAAGCATGGTTATAGATCTTAACCTTGTGTTGTTTTAGGGGGCTAGGATGAGAGTTTATCCTACAAGTAGAGGAATCAATGCATTTATCTCCTCCAAGCACTCACTCTTTTTGAACCAAATGTGCCATGGGTTTGCTTCACTTCATATTATCTTGCATAAGTAGCTACCCATAATTGATGCTAGAAGCTTGTTAGGCGGCCTTAGGAATCACTTAGGAACCCTTGTTACAAGTTTATGCTCGTGGGAATGGAGTGGACCTTCCTCTACAAGTGTAGATTTAGAGCATTGCCATTTCTTTTCTAGATATATATGTCCCAATCAGTGATGCCAAAAAGATATGTTTGACTGCTCGATTATTAGTGCAATTATATGATTCTTGACAAAAGATACATGAAGGGTTTATAAAGCATCAACATTTTTCTCCTTTAGCAACAACCTATGATCCCTTGTGGACTCTCCAACCATGACAGACTCCCAAAAGTAGTACAGTAATCCAGATGATCCAATAGATCAATATATATCAATCTCTTGGTAAGCTTAGATACATGGACTGCATTTCAAAGAGTAAAGGTAGATCCATTCTGAAAAGTAAACTATGCATCACCTGCACCAACTATATCACACTCATAGTCATTACCAAGATGAACTAATCCATGCTTGTTGACTATCATATGAAAAGAAACACTCCGTATGAGGAATCACATGAAAATGTGTATGAAAATTTAAGTAACCTTGATCAAGTTTTTGATCTACTTTGCAACTAGCATATGTTCAAGAAAAGGACCAATAAACAACACTTTACCATCATCATTATGCATAGCCACTGCATTTATTTATTTAATCTTCACATTTCCTTTACCTTATTTGATATCAACATCCTTATCCTCCTTATTTTTTTGCTTTCTCTTCCATTTGTAGCAAGCCTTCTTGATATGACCTATTTTACTAGAATGAGCACATTTAATGTATTTCTTAGATGACCTAGATTTGCTATGTGACCACCCATGGTCCTCGTTTTTGCCTTTATATTGTTTTCTACCTCTTTCTTCTTAAGTTACCAATGTTTGGCCATTTTTGCCTTGGTCCATGATTTTCTTGTGTATCTCTTCAGCCAATAGATTACCCACAACATCATTAAACTTCAACTCACCATTTGGAGCTAAATTATTGATAGTCATTCTAAAGGTATCCCATAGATATGGAGCACAACAAAAATATTACCTTAATCTCATCTTCAAATTTCAACTTTTGAGCCTACATTTGATGGAATATGATGTTGAATTCATTAAGGTAGGAAATCATAGTTGAGCCCTCCTTCATCTGCAACTCAAGTGTCTTTTTAATGATATACACCATTTTACATGCAATTTTCTTCTCATAAGTGTCATATAGCCTCTTCCATAAGTCACATGTAGTGATCTCAACCATAAGATACATAGATTTTACCAAGTGGAGCCTAGTAGTGGATTTGGCCAATGCATGGAGCTCCCACTTTCATCTTTAGACATGTGTGTTGCTTTTATGTCTATGTCTCTTATGGGCCACAATTGAATCAGGACATCTTGGATCTGCTCCTTCCATAAATAGAAGTTGATACCATCAAACTTTTTTCTGTTATATAGTTACCTATCCAATATACATGATGAAGCCATTTGTGTAAAGTAGCAACTAATTGTCAAATGATAGTAACCAAAAAATCAACAAACTGCACTATGAAATTGGTAAACTTTTTACAACACTTGCTTACTATAACCTAAATTGAGAGAAGATAGGAAATGAACCATTGCTTAGCAATAATGTATATGTTACTAAATATAATTTAAAACATGATATTACAGTATCAATGCTTCCTTGCATATACAACTACATAATAACATCCAACTATTCAAAAGTACATTAAAAGACTGATCTCCTTGAAACCATTGCAATACATCAAAGAACATTGTTCTTGCTCATTCAAAAGAAAATATGTATGGACAGTATGACAATATATGTAGCTCAACAATTGCTATAGTATATACATCAAATTCTCTACTCCAATAACACTTGCTATATACAATAGTAGCTAACAACAAACTCCAAAATTGTGAAATCTACAATTTGCAACCCATGCCAAACAACATGTAGTCTAAAACTACTTGTTTCTAATAGTTCATCCACATGTTACCAATGTCCTCGATGATCAAAATGCAACATCTCTACAATGGACACTATAAGCCTTAACTTGTTTTTGTAAATTTTGAATAATCTATACAAAATTGCAAAAAAAGACGATCTTTTATAATCAAACTAGCATATCTAATTAGGTGGTGTTCATATGATCACTTGTATTTTGAATGGTGCATTGATTTTTTATAATTGAACTAGCTTATCTAATCAAGTGGTGTTCATATGGTCACTTGTATTTCAATATAGATATTGAGGTTGGAAGTAATTTTCTTTTTGTGATTGCTAATTGTGATCATCTATACTTAGATGATATACTCACTAAGGAATCATAGTATCATGATTGAGTACATAAAAAAGAGGCTCAATCAAGGTCCACAACAACTCACACAAGAAAGGAGCAAATGAAGACAAATGCTAAAGAAGACATTGCTAAAACAATGAGAAAGTCATATGTACAACAATAAGACTAAGCACAAGCGCTCAACAAAAATGGAACATAGCACCATGCTAACATGGTGGAGAGTTCCCATGACACTCTCCAAGAATTTATAATTAACGAAGAGAGTACCCCCCATTAAAAAATAGCATTGTACTATAGTGTAATGATCTATTTTATTTATGATAGAAATGAAGATATACGTCGCCAAATTTACCTAGATATTTAGTGCTTAAGTTGTTCATATATTGGTTTTTATTGAAAAATAAAGCTTGTTGATTTGCACTAAGACTAAATCTACATCAACACAAAATTTGAAAATATGCCTTAAGAATTAAGATGTATTATAGCAATTGGTCTTATATGTTAAACTAAATATCAAGAATGCCCTAAGGTGTTCATTATTGGCCAAGAATGTAGAAAAAATTCATGTCCTATATGTATGAATTTAGATAGATAAAAGGCACAAATTAATGCTTTTCCTACTTCCCACATGTAATTTGTGGTTAAAATACAATGCATTTGGGACTTTAAGGATTGGCACAATAATGCTATCACAAAGACTTTAGGCAAAGATGAAGACATAAATATAATTAGTGGAATGATGAAAATTAAAAGTGGAGGGGGCTTGCATAGGCATGAATCCATTCAACCCTTTTGCGAACACCATACCTCTTTTTAATGATGTACCATCACACTTGGACCCAAATTTCTCTTAGTGCATCTATGTTAACAATTCTGTGATTTTCACACATGTCCTTGCTTTAGGCAGAGGTGGTTTCATGATATCTCCTCAATTCTAGGTTTCCACACAAAGGATGAAGGCAACAAGATTGTGAAAGTCTATGTATAATGCTTTTCAATCGAAAAGGGAAGCCATTTCTAGGCCAAGGATGAAGGCTATAAGCTCATATGAGTCTACATGTAATTGTTTTTCCCATGTAAAAATACAAATTTTCCTTTTAGAATCAATCTATCGTTAAAAATTCATTTTAGTTTTAAAACCATATTTCTATTTTAACATTTCAAAATATCCTTGCAAACAAGTATAATGCCTTCTAACAAACAATTTGATATTTCAAAAATTTCCTAGAGTACATTTTATTTTTAAAATTATGTTTCAATTTTGGGTCTCAAAATTTCCAAAAATAAGATTCTTATAGGCCAAAATCACAAACATATATCATAATTTCACTTAATAACAAACTATTCAACAAAAATTAACATGTGATGCAAAATCTAGAGATTAGGATGGATACAAAACTTACAAACATGAGGCCTTGACAACTAGGAACACACTCAAGGTTATTAAAAAGAGAAGAATGGGAAGGTAATAAAAGCAATTATGGCTATACTTTCTAAATTGGTGTTGCACAAGTTTTCTTTGGATGCAAAAATATATTGTATTAATAGTAATGGCAAAAAAAGAAAATGAGAGATACAAAAGGAGCTAGTAGTTGAGCCACATGGTGAACTTAGCTCTGAATAACAAAGATTGAGTTCTTTACAAAGCATTCCTAAGTACCACCATACTTTTGGGAGTCTTGCAACCCAAACTATTTGTATGCTTCCTCCATCATCTAGATTCTTAACTCCTACTTGCTAGATTTCCTAAAGCATAATTAGCCTACCTACATTGACAACTAGAAATAATGCTCTATTGAACAACCCACAGATTCTACTAGTCACGTGAGATAGCTATGATAGGTGCCTAACTTTGGGAAGTGCTTCATTTCAGGTGTGGAAGGCTTGATAGCCATCCCAAAAGAGATGCCTTGGATTCTCAATTCCTCCACATACATACAGAGCTGTGGAGATATTTCTTCTCCTTAGTTTCACTCCTATAAACAAGGTGCCCATAATTGCATTCCATCCAAAGACACTATCTTTCAAGGGAATATTGATTTCCCATACTTTGCTTAATGCACATTCGATCTCCATGTCAATTACTTCAATACTCCCCTTTGTTCTTGTATTGTAATACATAGACTAGGGATCAAGAACTCTATAGGTATGATGGCATCTGAGCCATAGGTTAACCTAAAAGGGGTTTGACCTACAGTTGTTTTATAAGCAGTGTGGTATGCTCATAATGCCACCATCAATTTGTATCGTGACACAAACAACACATATCTCATATGGGGATGGGCATCATCCTCCAAATGTTTGCATAGAGAAAGGGTCCAACGATTGAGTCATACCAAAGAGAGATGAGACTCCTTCATGTGCAAGTCTTGTATATTTAAGTGTAGTAGCTTGTTGGTCCTTTTCTCCTAAGAGACGAAGCCACATTTCAACATGGATGTGTGCCAATATAGTGTAGATACCAAAGTTCCATGCTTTGTTATTTTTTGTGGGGAGTAAAATTTCAAGATATATTGGTGGAATGAAAGCATCCACATATAGTGATTCATCCTTTTTGTTGCCCATTTAGGAGTTTTGCAAGTGGTGGCTAGGACATTAGCCTCTTCTTCAATAAATGCTAGAGGGATCAAAGAAGTACATTCTATTGTACTTGGTCTAGGGGAAAGAGAAAGGATTTCAAATGCTTGATGTGCCCTTGGATTTTCAAAAGAAAAGGGGACCTCATTGATGTGGAACACATGCTTCAAAACCTTTTTTGAAGATTCAAGCCATTCAATATACACTTGATTGCACGTTTGCTTAAATCTATGAAGACTTTGTGATAGCAACATGAGCTTTGCAATGCCGATTGTGGATTGATGAGATTCATTTAATAAAGCTTTAACCAACATTCAATGTCAAATTGTAATAACAACAGTGCCTCCAAATCAAAATCTTCATCAAGTGTGTTTTTGTTCGTATCAATGATAAGATCCTATGGAAATCAACATCTTTGAAACACATGAAAAATCATTGCACAGATGTTGGAGATGTCAGTAGGGGATCCTTGTACTCGAGCATAGTCATCTCATCAAACCATATATTCTAAAATATACCTAAGGTTTGATAAGAAATTCAATCATGAAGTGAAAATTGGAACTAATATACTATTGACTACAATTGTGTAGACAATTGTGTGCACATACACACGTGTGATGGAGCCAAAAAGCAAAGCATTACATTTTTTAATGCCCAACGTACTATGAGATTTGAGGCTGATTTCATTGTCTAATGAAAGATGGGTTTGGGCCACTACGAGAATCATGGGTTATAGTAATTGATAATGCCTTGGCCTCTCTCTCCTTTAGATACAACAACTTAGAAAGACACTTCTCAAGAGTACAGCCTGAGGGCACCAAGGAGCTATCCAAAGGTAGCTTAAAGATTTCCTCACAAGGGAGATCCAGGAGACCTCACAACAATCCTAATCTTAGTCCACGTATGGGTGGATCATCAAGGGGACCTTGACATTTCCATGAGGGACATTGATTGATCAAGCCATCTAACTTGGCCAATCCAGATGTTTTAGACCCTAACATAGATGTTGGCAGTGCATGTACATGTGAATATAGGAGATCCTTGCTCAACTAGGCCCTATGTACCTCCATGATACTTCTAGTCATGGCTCTTTTACATTAGGTTTTTATCATTATGGACTGTATTTGCTAGGGTTTCTTCTTTTATCATTAGCTTTTAGCCTTTTTTAATTATTCATTTACATTTACTCTTCTTTTTAAGATAGTTGTATCACCACACAAATGGTTGTAACTCATGGTCTCATAGGTCATTCTGGCCTTTTGTAGACATTATCATATCATATCATTTCACTTCTCTTTTCTGTGTGTGTGTGTGTGTGTGTGAGGGGTAGAAAAAGAGATGTAACAACTTGAAGCTCTCCTTTCAAATCCCTTCTTCCACCACTATGTTGCCATTGCTATCTAAGAGGCATCAATTCTTACTGCCTCTCCTTGTCTAGCTACACCCCTTATGCCCCACACATGGACATTGAAGTATTATTTAGGCTTTTAAGAGTAGTCTTCTCAAAGTTGTGGAGTTAGAACTTACTTAAGTTGATACAATCCTATGGATATTGAAGTATTTGAATAAAGGAGAATAGAAAAATTGTCTAACAGAAGATCCTCAAGGGACACCCCAATTGCAGTGTAGAGTGATTCTCTACGTGGGACACCTTAACTTTAGGACAATGTAATTCTTTGTCTTCTTTTTTTGCTTGTGGAGTAGGGCAATCCTCCTCCCCCTCATCCTCGTCTTGTAGATATGGGGGCAAGGTAATTCTTATTATCCTTCTTCTCCTCCTCCTACATGGGCACCAAGGACAATGAACCCTTTGAGTATAAAAGTCTTTACTTGGCCAAGTTTCGATTGTTGACAAAATCCTAGGATGGCAACATAACATTCTAAATATAGTGGATCCATGGGGCCTCTTCCTCTTCAGGGTTTTTTGTCTTTCCATAACTTTTCCATCTCTCTTGACTAAAGTAATCATGAGAGAGAGAGAGGCATGCTACCATATTTTTCTTTTGGTGGCAGGTGACACCCTAATACTTTCTTGGTATTTTGTGATTTTTTTATTTAAGTTAAATTTTCATTTTTAAAAAAGGAATTAATACCCATGCATGCATCTTTCTATTTTTCTTCTACTTTGTTCAATTTGGTGTATGTGTTTTCTCTCTTTGATGCCTAACATGGTTAATATGCATTTTTTTCTTAGTGAAATGGAGTGGATAAGATAGCAACAAAAATTTTGAAGTATATTTGTCAATTTTAAGTATTCCATAAGATCTAGCTCCCACTTATAGGTCTTTAAAGCTATACCCATTCTACCATAACATTTAGAAGAGCATTTGTTTGTGGTATGTTTCTAAAGAGCTCTGGTGCATTGGGCTTGCTTCACATACTATTCACTTAATGTAGGTTCTTTGAAAGGACCAATGATAGGTCCAAAATGTGGTTAGGATTGCTAATCATGCACATGGGATTGTGGCCAAAGAGACACTTTGTCCACTAGGAGAGAGATGCAGGTGCATGCATTGATCGCAAAGATTGAGCAAAGGTGACAAGTTCTTTGATCTAAATCACCCATTCCATTAATTCAGTCCTTGATTGTGGGTTAATACACAAGAGACTTTGGTTTTCTTAGCATTAGATCCATCTTCTAATCACACTATATATATCACCCATCATTAGGCACAATTAGATTGGGTACTACCCTTAAGGAGAGAGCAATGCACAGATCATCCATGACTAGTGCAATTAGATTGGACATTACCCTTAGGGAGACAGTAAAGGTTTTCTTTTTAGGTACACCTCAAAGATGCACTCATCTAGCTAGTTCCTTTGGGAGCTCCATACCCATATCTTTTTGTCATTAATGTCCTAGGTGTTACTATCTTGAGTGCTTATTACAACTTGCTACCTCAGATCAACATGACATGGGATTGGCACTCATTTAGAGAGGGGGTAGCTCTCAATAAAGAAGATTGTAGGAGTACATAAAAGTTTAAAGTAGAAGCAATCAATGCAAGGTCGAAGGAGTTAATGGAAACCATTCAATAGACCTCAAGAGAAAAGTGAAGCTAGTTGAAGCTCAATGGATGCTACACATAATGACAATAAACGTTTGGGAAATATTAAAAATCTTAAACATGGTATATTTCTTTGAGAGAATAAGATTTTGTTGCATCCTACTGTAATATATTTTGAAAAGTGAATGATGGGCTCATTTTTTCCCAAATTGAAATATATCTCAAGGTTATAAAGATGTACTTTGAATTTCTATTCATGTATGCACAAATGACCCATGAGATATGTGGATTTATGGGAATCTCCATCTAGTATGCAGAATCTGGTGAGCTATAGATGTATAAAAGAGAGATGACCAAACTTGAGAGACACTAAGGGTTGACTGTTGGCTTCAATGAGATCTCAATAGTGGGACATTACATGGAACTTGTATTGATTCAAGACTCAACTTTCCCATGACTTCTTCTCACTTGGTTGGCTTGTACTCTAGCTTTGAATCACTAAGCTTCTCCTCATACTTCCTATGTTGCCAACAAACCAAGAGATTCAAAGTTGTGATAGACTTATCTACTTACCTTTCCTTGTTGTAGTTTGAAAGGCTCATAGATGATCTTGGGATTCAAGTGGTGTGCTACTTGAGATGTCACCTCAACTCCTTTGCATTTGTATCAAGAAACTCTACCACTAGGAGAAGAAGATAGAGAAGAAGAAGGAGAAGAAGAGGAAGGATAAGAGGTTCTCCTCAAACAGTTTCTCATGCTCTCTCACAAACTCTCCTTCACACACAGCTCCACAACCTCTTACCCAATGGGCTACAGAAGTTGGAGGAGAATAAGAGAAGGGAAGAAACAAGTGGAGATGAGCTTCTATCTCACTAGTCTTTGACTCAAGCTCACTCTCTCCCTCACTCTCACAAAATGGTGCATAACAAGATAAATAAGAAGGGAGAAAATGAGACCTTTATCAAGTTATTAATGACCAAACATGTGTGCCATTTGCAAGGCAAGATTTCTATATAAGGCCACTCTTTGAGGTTGTGATTTGGCATAAAAAAAGGGACATTTATGCATAAGAATAGTCAAGGCACTTTGGTGTTGCAGACACTTGTATCCCCTCCTCCCTTCCACTTTATTGCATATCTAGTTGTTGCATAAGAATAGTTAAGGCACTTTGGTGTTTCAAACACTTGTATCCCGTCCTCCCTTCTATTTTATTGCATATCTAGTTGTTGCTAGTTAAAAAACACATCTCAAAATGATGATACTCCAACCAATTCAATTGAGCAATGGAGTAACAAATAATTTCCCTTGCTCATACAATATGGATCTTCATGGAACATAGTTGGGAGAACTTGATAGATATTGATTAGTCCCTCAGCGGAACTAGATGAAGCATTGATAAGAAAATAACTAGATAAAATTGAAATGAGAGAATTATTCATGGTTTCATCATAACGGATGTATTCTATCTTCTTGATTTCAAAATTGCACATTGATCCCCGTACTTGGAGGGATCAATCGACTACAAAGGTAGATTAGTGATTAATAATTTATTGTACATGATATCCTTCAATTTTCACCTCCAAAAGTGACATAGCCTTGTCCTTCATATAAATGGTGTGCATAGTTTTAGACTCTTATTTTCCTACTAAATAACCATGCCTTTAACTCAACATTTACTAGGTGTTCTTCTCTCCTTGCTAATTGGTTTGTTTGAAGTTTGCACACTATTCTTACTATCCCTTGCTTACTTGTTATACAAAGCAAAAAAACTTAGGGTTTAGGGTTTAGGGTTTAGTATCAAGTGACGTTTTAGCCATCAAAGGGAAAGTCAAACCACCCCCATGCTACATTGTTGGATCCAAAATATATTTATTGCATATTTATGTAGGGATCTTTCTTAGGGGTGCATCAACATAAAAATGTTAAGGTATTGAATGCATAAGGAGACTCCTATGGATCCCCTACTTGTGTACTTACCACTTAGAGTGAGTGAGAAACATGAGACAAGACTTGGGTGGTGTTTCAACCACCAATGGGAAAGTTGTGACCCACTTTCATAGGCATATTTAGGTGCACCATTCAAAGGCTCACTCTTCTTTCCTCACTTTGAGTTGACACACACAATACTATTTTTGTGCTAACATGTTTACTCCTTTTAAAAACACACAATCTCTTTCTCTCTCTAATTTTCGTAGAAAATCTATCAATACAGGTAGTGATAATGCAATTCCTCTATCAAGTTAGTCTTATCAACACTTCAATAATTTGGATATGGTCTCCTTGTGAAGCCTTTGTAGTAGTTTAAAATTTAGGAAGAGGAACATGGCCAATGAAGAGGGGCATGGAGGAGTGGGAGATCTCATCTCTCTACATGGGCTAGACAAAGAGTAAGGTGCTTCAATTAACAAATGACACTAACATTGACCGTGACCAAGTATAATGGATATATTGAAAGCAACCATAATTATTGCCTTTTCCCATAAAAGTTTAATATTTTTAATTCTAAAAAAAGTGAAAGAATGTGTTCAATTTTAATGCTTGAATAGAAGAAAGCCCTAAGTTGACTTTAACTTTTAGTAGGCCTCATAAATTTCTTTTAGGAGGCCTTATTGAAATTTGGACTCTTATAACATAACCTTTTGTGGCTTTACATGAAGTACAAGGACACCTTGAAATGATGTTAGTAACCATGATATTCTTGCACTAAGACCATCTATTGGTTTTCTAAAAACCAACCATTGGTTTTGCACACGACATCATGGTTTTAAAACTCTTAGTTTGTAAACCAATTCTATAGCAATATGAGAGGGTAGATGCTAGGCTCAGTGTGGTGTATAACAATCACATGTCACCTCAAGGGTTAGAAATCAAAAGAAGAAACATTGACACATACTTTAAGAGAATATAGTATTAGGAAATGGCTTTCTAGAATATGCAAAAGGAAAAAGTTATTTCTTGGATCATTGATTGTAAAAATATATGTTTTTAAAAACTAGGTGATGTAAATTGATTCCATGAATGAGTCCTCACACTCAAACAACTCCCTATTATACTTGGTTTTCAATCTCTCTTAAGCTCTTTGTGTGTTTGGTAATTTTAGATATATTTTGAGAATTTCCTCTCTCTCTCTCTCTCTCTCTCTCTCTCTCTCTCTCTCTCTCTCTCTCTCCACCATCACCACATCATGTGGGTACCCCAAGGAACATAATTTATCGAATAAGATTCCACATGCATTTATCATAGCTAGACCTAGATGTATTATGTGTGAGATTGAGATATAACCATGGAAAGCCAAAGTAGCCACTTTTATAAACCAAAAGCAATAAAACATAAATCATGATAAAGAAAAGTATCTAATTTATAAGGATCAACTGATGAATTATTTGTCTATTTGTGAGATAAAAGTGTAACATAGAGTTAGCCAATTTATAAAGGAAAGTGAGCATAGAGAAAGACACTAGATTTCATTTAGTAAACAAGAAGCTATAACATGTGAGGACAAAAAAGAAAGAAGGAGACACTAATGGAAGAAACAAACTAGTGTAAATAGAGTATTGTGATGGGGCAAGGTTCTTATGAAGCTTTTATTCTCAGTGCTTGAACATTTGGCTGACAAATTATTTTTCAACACAAATTGATTTTTGACTTCTCTCAACTACTACTCACCAATCAATTTGATTTATGCATTTCTAATTTCAAATGACCCCCAACAAAGTATTTTGCACTAACATTTGCATCATTTCAAAATTCATCAATATTCTTACTCAATATTCACTAAAAAGCCATGAATCACCTAATAACTTGGACTAAGATAGCTCATGATCTATTCTACGCTCAACATTAGATCAATGAATCCTTGCAATTAGCAAATGTTATTAAAGGTGCGCACACGCGCGCGCGCGCACACAGGGGAGAGAGAGAGAGAGAGAGAGAGAGAGAGAGAGAGAGAGAGAGAGAGAGAGAGAGAGAGAGAGAGAGAGAGAGAGAGAGAGAGAGAGAGAGAGAGAGAGAGAGAGAGAGAGAGAGAGAGAGAGAGAGAGAGAGAGAGAGAGAGAGAGAGAGGTATCTACTACTATCCATTACAATCTTGCACCTATAATTGGTTTACATGAGAGTACTTTAATGCCACATCAATCATGGTTGAGATGTAGGAATACTTTATGCATGAAGGAGTAATTGTAATCTATTACACATAAGCACAATAGCAAGGACTTGTATGGAAGAATACTTTGCATTCAAAAGGATTAATTGAAACATACTAAGTTGATCATACCATCACATAATTTGCAAAGCCTTTAGGATAACTTCAAAACTAATGCATCAGGAGTAAAGTAATCTTTTACTTATAAGCACAATAGCAAGGAGCACTTGCTATGGGATAATAGTTTGCATTCAAAAAAATTAATTGCAACACATTAAGTTAATCATACCATCATAAGTTACAAAACCTTTAGGATAACTTCAAAAGTAACTTATTATATTATCTAAAGGCACTACTTGCAAGGGCATAATTTTGTAGTGGTTGTTGTGCACTATTACACTACTTAAATATAACAAGCTAACTAAGATGCATTAGTTCCTATGCTAGTTTTCTCTTGGGTTTTCCCTTGAGAGTGTTGCTTTCTTAAAATTTACTTGTCAATAAAGAAATTCCTCCTAGGATCCAACATGTGCACTAGACATAACATAGGATGCACCCATGATATCAAAACCATAAGGGAATGGACATCAAAGAGTCACCTCCCCACCATAAAGCCAAATGGGCTCACCATTGAGCTTGGGCCCAATGGCACAACAAGCCACACACGTACCTAGAGTTGGCATCCCAAACCACCAACTTGCACTCCCAATGCTGAACACAATGGCCATTGGGGCTAGAGTCAAATCATACTAATCACACAATGAACATGCACTAATGGGCTTGAGTCCTATTTATAACACTCAATTGCCCCAACCCTAAACTACTCTTAGTGCATTCACATTAAGTCACTCAAAAGACAAGGATGCTATGACTAATGTTATGGGGTTGGATGTCCAGGGATATAACACTTTGGTTGTTATAAACAATTGTTGTCATCGACAAATCTGAGGATGAAGTAGGAAAATGACTCTTCAATGAGCATATCAACTTTATGGTAATGTTATCTCCTTGCAATTTTCCCACTTGACTAAACACTTGGGATATATCCCAAATAGCTTGATGGGATCATTTTCTCCTTGTCAAGAACGAGTTCAAGTTTGAGTGGAACATAATAAGTAGTATCTTCCCATTACGAAATTTCCTTAAGTGCTATAATTGGTTCACCTTGTGCCAATCATTCTTTCAAATAACTAACATTGAACACAAGGTGAATTTGCATATCCAGAGGTGAATGTGAATGGTGAGAGAGACTGTAATAATCTTCTTGGTAAATTTAATTGTCCAAAATACCATGATAATAACTTATATCACTTTCCACAAGGCATTCAATCAAATATCTTTGGGATTGTAAGACTAGCCCAAATGCCCTCCTAGAACTCTTGAGGAGTAATATCTTGGCCTAATTTGTACATCAATATAAATAAGTGATATCAAGTTTAAAGTTTTGTGTATGCTAAGGTGTTGCATTCAACATGATGTGAAACTCATTGAAAATTTATTGCAAGTATCCTCATCATCAAGCACACACATTTTGCCTTATGTAAACAACAAATCATTTTTAATAGAATACTTTTGCATCATCATTCTCTTGAGATCTAGCTCTTACATGCCTGAATCACCAAACCTTTTAAAGCTACTAGCTTTATTGGACTAATTGCTAGACCTTATCAAAATGAGGAGGATCGAATTTGCAACATCCCTTTAGAAAAGGATAGAAATCAATCAAGAATTTTGTATTTTGTATTTTGTAAATGTAAATGGTGAGAGAGATGCTACTAATCTTCTAGTACTTTTAATGGTCCAAAATACCACAATAATAACTTATAACACTTTCCATAAGGCATCCGATCAAATATCTTTGGGAACATAAGATAAGCCACATGCTCTCCTCGAACTCTTGAGGAGTAAAATCTTGGCCTAATTTGTATATCAACAAAAAGAAGTTATATCAAGTTCAAAGTTTTGTGTATAGGAGGGTGTCGCATTCAACATGTTGTGAAACTCATAAAATTTTATTGCAAGTGTCCTCATCATCAAGCACACACATATTGCCTTTTTTATTCTATCTTGAACTAATTTCTAGATTTTATCAAAATGAGGAGGATTGAATTTGTAACATCCCTTCAGAAAAGGATAGAAATCAACCAAGATTTTCATAGGATAAAGCACTCACAAAGGGATTTGGCTAAGGGCATTGATAACCTTTTTGATTACACCCTTATCAGAAAGAATCTCAAAATCAAAATCCATCACAAGCTTACCATCTCACCTTATGTCCATGGATCTTGGGCTAATTGAATAGGATTCTCAATGGCCACTGATTAATCCAAATACCACATCAAGTAATGTAAAAGTACCAATAGCAAAGTTTAAGTGCAAGAATGCCAACCAATAGTTCCTTCTCTTTTGTAATGAAGTATGTTTGGGCGTTGGTGATGTTATGGCTCTCATATGCTTACACCTATAATTGGCTTACATGAAATTACATGAACGCCATATCTCATGTGACATGTAAGAATATTTTATGCCTAGGAGGAGTAACTACAATCTATTACACATAAGCACAATGCCAAGGAGCACTTGCTATGGGAGAATACTTCACATTCAAAAGAATTAATTCCAACATATTAAGTTGATCATACCATCACATAATCTGCAAAGCCTTTAGGATAACTTCAAAACTAATGTATTAGGAGTAATTGTAATCCATAACATATAAGCATAATAGTAATGAGCACTTGCTATGGAAGAATAGTTTGCATTCAAAAGAATTAATTGCAACACATTAAGTTAATCATACCATCATAAGTTACAAAGCCTTTAGGATAAACTTCAAAAGTAACTTATGGTATCAGTTAATGGCACTACTTGTAAGGGCATGGTTTTGTAATGGTTGTTGTGCACTAGTACACTAGTTAAATATAACAAGCAAACTAAGATGCATTAGTTTATGTGCTAGTTTTCTTTTGTTTTCCCCCCTTGAATAATACTTTGTTAAATTTACTTGCCAAAAAAGAAATTCCATATAAATAGCCAAAACAACCCCCTAGGATCCAACATGTGCACCAAACACAACAGAGGATGACCCCTGATATAAAAACCATAAGGGAATGGACATCAAACTCACCTCCCCACCATAAAGCCAAACAGTTTCATGATTGAGCTTGGGCCCAAAGACATAACAAGCCACACATGTCTCTAGAGCTGGCGTCCCAAACCACCAACTTACACTCCCAATGATGAATGCACTGGCCCTTGGGGCTAGATTCCAATCATATTAACCACACAATGAGCATACACAAATGGTCTGGAGTCCTATTTGTAGGACTCAATTGCCCTAACCCTAAACTATTGTGAGTGCATTCACATTAAGTCTCTCAAAAGACAAGGATGCAATGACTAATGCAATGACACTAGATGTCCAATGATATAACACTTTGGTTGTTATAAATGATTATTGCAATCGACAAAATCCAAGGATGAAGGAGGAAAATGACCCTTCAATGAGCATATTAATGTTATGATACTTCTATCTCCTCTCAATTCTCACATTTGACTAAATATTCGGTATAAATAACTGTGGGATCATTTTTTCCTAGTCAGGAACCAATTCAAGCTTGAGTGGAACATACTAAGTAGTATCTTCCCATTATGAAATTTCCCTAAGTGGTATAATTGGTTCACCTTATGCCAATCATTCCTTCAAATGATAACATCAAACATAGGATGAATTTGCATGTCCAAAGGTGAATGCGATTCTTGGTAAATTTAATGGTCCAAAATACCATGACAATAACTTATAACACTTTCCATAAGGCATCCAATCAAATATATTTGGGACTATAAGATAGGCCTAGATGCCCTCGAACTCTTGAGTAAAATTTTGCCCTAATTTTGACATCAACATTAAGAAGTTATATCAAGTTCAAAGTCTTGTGTATGCCAAGGTGTTGCATTCGGTATGTTATGAAACTCATTAAAAATTTATTGCAAGTATCCTAGTCATCAAGCACACACATTTTGACTTGTTAAAACAACAAACTATTTTCAATATAATAAATTTGGAGAGCTAGCTCTATCTTGAACTAATTGTTAGACCTTATGAAAATGAGGAGGATTGAATTCACAACATCCCTTCAAAAAATGATAGAAATCAGTCAATATTCTCATTAAGAATAAAGCACTCACAAAGGGATTTGGCTAAGGGCATTGATAACCTTTTTGATTGCATCCTTACAAGAACGATTTTCAAAATTAAATTCCAACACAAGCTAACCCTCTCACCTCCTTGTCCCAATCATTCTTTCAAATGTCTAACATCAAACACACAATGAATTTTAAGTTTAGAGGTAAATGTGAATGGTGAGAGAGAATGCTGTTAATCTTCTTGGTAAATTTAATGGTCCAAAATGCCATGATAATAACTTATAACACTTTCCATAAGGCATCCAATCAAATTCTTTTGGGACCTTAAGGTAAGCCCACATGCCCTCTTGGAAGTCTTGATGAGTAAAATCTTCACCTACTTTGTACATCAACATAAAGAAGTTATATCAAGTCTAAAGTTTGGTGTATGCCAGGGTGTCTCACACTAGGCATGTTGGGAAAATCATTAAACATTATATTGTAAGTGTCCTTGTCTGCAAACACACACATTTTGCCTTGTTTAAAGAACAAATCATTTTTAATAGAATACTTTTCTATCGGCGTTCTTTCAGGAGCTAGCTTTCAAGTGCATGAATCACCAAACCTTTTGAAGCTACTAGCTTTGTCTTAAGCTAATTGTTAGACTGTATCAAAATGAGAAGGATTGAATTTGCAACATACCTTTAAAAAAAGGATAGACACAAGTCAAGATTTTCATAAAGGATAAGGCACTCACAAAGGGATTTGACTATGGGCATTGATAATCTTTTGGATTTCACCCTTACAACAATGAACCTCAACCTCAAACTCCAACACAAGGTTACCCATCTCACCTTATGCCCATGGATCTTGGGCTAATTGCATGGGAATCTTAGTGACTTTTGGTTAGTCCAAACACTGTATCAAGTGATGTACAAGTAACAATAGCAAAGTTTAAGTGCATGAATGCCAACTAGTAGTTCCTTCTCTTGTGTTTGAAGTATGTTTGGGTGTTGTTGATGTTACGGCTCTCAAATGCTTGCGCATGTAACTAGTTTACATGGAAGTACATGAATGCCATATTGTGCTTGACATGCAAGAATACTTTATGCCTAGGAGTAATTGGAATCTATTATACATAAGCACAATAGCAAGAAGCAAATTATAATGTACCCGCCCTCGATTATGTGACAGATAACGTTTTAGTAGTTACCCAGAGTTTACCTTCCAGCCGTCGCCATCCATACTCTAACCAGAATGATCGGATTTTGTCCAGCTAGTTAACTCTAGGTCTACTGCACAGGGGAAGCATCCTCCCGTTACCCATGGAGGACCAACCTGAAGGTTCCTAATTGACCTAACAGTCACCTATCAACAACTAGCTCACATCTGGAGGTGTCCTTTGAGAGGCTTCTTTTTCGGAAGGAGCGACTGCCATTACCCTTGATTCATGGAGTAGCAAACTAAGGAATTATGAAATCCCTCATAGTGCTCTAGCACAGCTGCCGTACCTTTCCCCTAAGATAATTTATATTTTGGGTTCTGAAATCAAACCCTAGGTAAGTCAGCGAATCGGCTCTTCCTAGCGTTTGTTTTTGGGGAAACCTCTCGGCTAATCAAGACCACCCTGCCATAGGATTGGATTCGTTGGGAATCCATCCACCTGCTTTCCTCTATGGAAGTTCTTAGTTATCTAATTACCAACCACATTACGTGAAACATATTAAAAAAACTTTATTAATTAAAAAGAATCCTTTTATGCACAATTGTTCATTCGCGTAATTTACTCACGGACATATAATCAAAATAAAACAAATTCATTGATTATGTTCCATAATGTGTGTTCTCCCACCCATACAGGAGAAAAATTACAATTTCATGTGCTACCTCATCTGGCACATCTGCACATCACTAAGATCAAATCCACCTATAGCTAGCATTTTTAGGTGTCCCAAGTAGAACTTGGCCATATAGGGGACCAAGTAGTTCTTAGGTGCGTAAAGTATTTACTAGCTAGAGCCCCCTAGCACCCTATCCACCTCCTACTTAATATGATCCTTGTTGAGAGATCTCTTGCCATCGAAGCTGGTCCATGCTTCTATGTCAGTAAAAACATCCCCTCTTAATATGGGGATTTAACACCTATCCTGGGGGGAGCTATAGGGCTCCTCAATTTTTATATGTTCCAATACTTAATTCAATCTGGATCTAATCTAGAAAATAAAAAACAAGATTGATGTCTTCAAGCAATTATGACTTCAATCAATCGTTCAACTTTCAAGTGATGATTAATCTAGTAGCAATCGATACTTGAATTTCACATAATGAACTTTTTCCCTTGGAATTTAACTAAGGGTATCTAGATTTTGGGATCTCTAACTTCCTAGTTTAAGGTTTATTCTTGTAACCAAGTTTCTTGGTCTTAAGTCAATTTCTTTAACTTAGAGTTATTTTTGATATTTTTTAAAAAATATTCTATCAGAGCTTCTTCAGGTTTTCGTTCTTAGTAAATTTGGCTTGAATTCACTAGTCTTCTTTTCTATGGGGTTAACATTAAAATTCCTCATGATTTCTCTTGAGTTCTAGGTTTTCATAGTTCCCCTAATAGTTTCTAGCCTATAAGATGTTCTAATAATTTACAAAGTGAATACTCTAAGATCACATTATTTCTCAAGAGACTTATCTTATTTCTATGGAATTCAGATAGAAATTTTTAGAAAAACATGTGGTATCACGATTGGTAAAGGATTATTATCCGCGCTGGTGACTTCGTTAGTGACTCTTGTGCTCGCAACTCCAATTGTTACTTCCACGTTAGTAGGGTAATTCTTTTTCTTTTTCACTTTTGAATTCTTTTTCTTCGGGGCAGTGACAGAAATATGATTCGTAGAAGAATAAGAACACAACAGTAATACCGATTGGCAAGGGTGTAAGATCCTCGATGATGATGATGATGGTTATTGTAGGATTCAATCATATAAGCCTTGCTGATGGTTCTTCTTATCTCATGGAAAGCGATACTTCTCTCTGTCTAGTAGATAGAATAGGGACGAGAGTAGAGGTATGACTTCTAACCAGATTGATAGAATAGGATAAAGTTCTTCAGTGTCTTCTCTTCTCAGATTAGAGTAGAAGAGGATGAGAGAACTTCTGTGTATCCCCTTCCTTGGGTTGAATGGAATGATGTCTCTTCGTCTCGCAGAATAGAGTCTCCTTCTTCTCGATCAGTGTCTCGTGCTCGTCAAGATTGCTCTTGTTCCTCTTCCTAGTCATCCTCAAGCCCTCAATTTATAGTTTTGCAAGGGGTAAAAGAGAGGACACTTTCTTTTTAGCGTTTTTCGATGACAGCATCGGGTGATGACAAAGAGAGAACACTTTCTTTTAGCGCTTCTGATGATATCATTGATGATGTCAGAGAGGGAGCTCCATTTTTGTAGTGCGAAGTTAAAATTTACGAATCTATAGGCAAGCACCGTGTGGTGCATCATCAAGCGGCCATCACTCCAAGGCTTACAACGAAGGTGGCAACCAAGGCATATACCTTGGCATCTTAGCCTTGGCATACTTGGCAATGGGCTACGAAGGCTTCATTAGCGCTTCTGGTTGCACGCAAGAAGCTCCCACTACCTTGTAGGAAAATCTTCCCGGGAGGTCACCCATCCTGGCAGTGTCATCACCCAAGTGCACTTAACTGCCAAGTGACTATCCACTAGGCTAGTTCTTTTTCGTTGTTCTATACTACAAACACAGTTTTAATAAGCTAGTCTTGGGAGGGTCTCCCAAGTCTTTTTTCCATGAGCTGGCATATAATACCTCATTAATAATAATTATTATCTTCATAATGATAATTAGTTTCATAATTAGAGCTAGTTTTTTTTTAATGTGCAATATAAATCAATTTTCTTTGGAATGTATACGCATATTAAAATAAACTAAGTAATGGGGACATTACATACTTGCTATGGAAGATTTCTTTGCATTCAAAAGAACCAATTACAATGCATTAACTTGATCATACCACCACATAATTTACAAAGCTTTGAGGATAACTTCAAAGGTAACTTATTTATTATGAGTAATCATAATCTGCTACGCATAAGCACAATAGCAACACGGAGCACTTGCTATGGAAGAATAGTTTGCATTCAAAAGAATTAATTGCAACACATTAGGTTAATCATACCATCATAATTTACAAATTCTTTAGGATAACCTCAAAAGTAACTTATTATATTGGTTAGTGGTGCAACTTTTAAGGGCATATTATTGTAATGGTTGATGTGCACTATCACATTGGTTAAATATACCAAGTTAACTAACATACATTAGTTCACTAGCTTTCTCTTGTTTTTTTTCCTCTTGAATGTTGCTTGGTTAAAATTTACTTGCAAAAAAAAGAAATTTCAAAAAGATAGCTAAACATGCACCTAGGACCCAACATGTGCACTGGACACAACATATGATGCACCCATGATATAGAAACCATAAGGGAATGGACACCAAACTCACCTCTCCACAATAAAGCCAAATAGGCTCACCACTAAGCTTGGGTGCAATAGCATAACAAGCCACACATATGTTGTTGGAGCTAGTGTCCCGAACCACCAACTTACACTCCCAATGGTAAACATAATGGTCATTTCAGGCTAGAGTCCCCAAGCATACTAATCACACAATGAACATACACTAATGGGCTTGAGTCCTATTTATAGAACTTAATTGCCCTAGCAGTCTAATGATGTGGGCTTGGATGTCCAAGGATATATCACTTTCCTCGTGTTATAAACAATTATTATCATCGACAAAATCCAAGGATGAAGTAGGAAAATGACTCTTCAATGAGCATATTGATTTTAACTTGCTTTTCTCCTGGTAAATCTTTAGGTTATTTTTTTTTTTAAAAAAAAATCTTCTATCAGAGCTTCTAGATTGAAACTATATTCTTGGCTAGTTTCTTCAGGTTTTTGTTCTTAGTAAATTCGACTTGAATTCACTAGTCTTCTTTTCTATGGGTTAACATTAAAATTCCTCATGATTTCTCTTGAGTTCTAGGTTTTCATAGTTCCCCTAATAGTTTTTAGCCTATAAGATGTTCTAATAATTTACAAAGTGAATACTCTAAGATCACAATATTTCTCAAGAGAATTATCTTATTTCTATGGAATTCGGATAGAAATTTTTAGAAAAACATGTGGTATCACAATTGGTAAAGGGTTGTTATCCGCACTCATGACTTCGTTAGTGACTTCTCTGCTCGCAACTCCAATTGTTGCTTCCACGTTAGTAGGGTCAATCTTTTTCTTTTTCACTTTTGAATGCTTTTTCTTCGGGCCCATGATGGAAATATGATTTGTAGAAGAAGAAGAACACGATAGTAACACCAATTGGCAAGGGTGTAAGACCCTCGATGATGATGATGGTTATTGCGAGATTCAATGATATAAGCCTCGTGGATGGTTCTTCTTACCTTGTGGCGAACAATACTTCTCTCTATCTAGTAGACGGAATAGGGACGAGAGTAGAGGTATGACTTCTAACCAGATTGATAGAATAGGATAAAGTTCTTCAGTGTCTTCTCTTCTCGGATTAGAGTAGAAGAGGATGAGAGACCTTCAGCGTATCCCCTTCCTTGGATTGAATGGAATGATGTCTCTTCATCTCATGGAATAGAGTCTCCTCCTTCTCGATCAGTGTCTCATCCTCATCAAGATTGCTCTTGTTCCTCTTCTTGGTCATCCCCAAGACCTCAATCTATAGTTTTGCAAGGGATAAAAGAGAGGACACCTTCTTTTTAGCATTTTTCGATGACATCATCGATGACAAAGAGAGAACCCTTTCTTTTAGCGCTTCTGATGACATCATTGATTATGTTAGAGAGGGAGCTCCATTTTTGTAGCACGAATATAAAAATTTACGAATCTATAGGTGAGCACCTTGTGGTGTGTCGTTGGATGGCCGTCACTCCAAGGCTTACAACCAAGGCGGAGACTAAGGCATAGACCTTGGCATCTTGGCCTTGGCATACTTGGCAATGGGCTACAAAGGCTTCATTGGCGATGTTGGTTGCACGCAAGAAGCTCCCACTAGCTTGTAGGAAAATCTTCCCGAGAGGTCACCCATCCTGGCAACATCGTCACCCAAGTGTGCTTAACTACCAAGTGACTATCCACTAGGCTAGTTCTTTTTTGTTGTTCTATACTATAAATATAGTTTTAATAAGCTAGTCTTGGGAGGGTCTCCCAAGTCTTTTTTCCATGAATTGGCATATAATAACTCATTAATAATAATTATTATCTTCATAATGAGAGTCAGTTTCATAATTAGAGCTAGTTTTTTTAAATGTGCAATATAAATCAATTTTCTTTGGAATATATATGCATATTAAAATAAACTAAGTAATGGGGACATTACACACTTGCTATGGAAGATTTCTTTGCATTCAAAAGAACCAATTACAATGCATTAACTTGATCATACCACCACATAATTTACAAAGCTTTGAGGATAACTTCAAAGGTAACTTATTTATTAGGAGTAATTATAATTTGCTACGCATAAGCACAATAGCAACAAGGAGCACTTGCTATGGAAGAATAGTTTGCATTCAAAAGAATTAATTGCAACACATTAGGTTAATCATACCATCATAATTTACAAATTCTTTAGGATAACCTCAAAAGTAACTTATTATATTGATTAGTGGTGCAACTTTTAAGGGCATATTATTGCAATGATTGATGTGCACTATTACATTGGTTAAATATACCAAGTTAACTAACATACATTAGTTCACTGGCTTTCTCTTGTTTTTTTTTCCTCTTGAGTGTTGCTCGGTTAAAATTTACTTTCCAAAAAACAAATTTCAAATAGATGGCTAAACATGCACCTAGGACCTAACATATGCACTGTTCAAAGAGTAGAGAGAGAGAAAGGAAAAGACTCCATATCCATGAGCCTTCAGGTTCTCAAGCTCATTCCTTCATTTCCACACACTAAACTGAAAAGCACACACCCACTACAAGATAAAGTGACCTAGTGTAAATGTAGACTAGACTGACTAACTCTAGTCAGGTCACTGACTGACTACTAACCCGACTTATTTAATGTAGTCACATGTAGACAGCTGTACACACTCGCTGTCATAGATGTCGGTCATAGATGAAGACACACTGATGGTGAGCTTGATTTCTAACACTCCCCCTCAAGCTCAAAAACAAAACTCAAATCATCTGCATCACTCCAAGTAGCTGTCTAAAGTGAATGAACTTATCTTTACCAAGTGATTTGGTAAAGATGTCTGCTACCTGGTCTTCAATCTTCACATGCTCCAAGTCAATCTGATTTGCTAAAACCATTTCCCTGATGAAATGGTAGTGAACCTCAATGTGTTTTGATCTTGCATGATAAACAGGATTGCTTGCCAACATAACACTGCTCAAATTGTCACAGTACAGCTTGACTTTGCTGTCCAAGTGTACTCCCAAGTCATTCAGTAACTTCTGTAACCACTTAGCTTCACAGGCCGCTAAGGCCGCACCACGATACTCTGCTTCCGTACTGGACAATGCAATTGTAGGCTGTTTCTTACTCTGCCAACTGATCATGCTACTACCTAATCCAAATGCATAGCCACTGGTTGACCTCCTGTCATATGTGCAACCAGCCCAGTCAGCATCAGTGTACCCCATCAAGTCAAGGGGTTTCCTATATGCATAAAACAACCCATAATCTGTGGTACTCTTTATATATCTTAGAATTCTTCTGACTGCATCCAAGTGTGGTTTGCGAGGCTTCTGCATGAACTGATTGATCAGCCCCACAGCATAACTCAAGTCAGGTCTAGTAATCATGAGATAGATCAAGCTGCCTACCATCTGTCTGTACATAGTAACATTCTCAATCTCTGTCCCAACATCAATCTACAGCTTGACATTCTGCTCCAAAGGCGTATCCATAGGCTTGCAATCAGCCATACCATATTTCTGTAACATGTCATGAGCATACTGCTTCTGTAGCAGCCATATGCCTTGAGGTGTAAAGACAACCTCAATCCCTAAAAAATATTTCAGCTCTCCAAGATCCTTGACCTTAAACTCAGCCTGTAAACATGTCTTTATTTCTGCAATCCCATTTTCATCATCTCCTGTAATGATTAAGTCATCAACATAGACAACTAGAAAAACATAGCCACTATCTGTCTTCTTCGCAAATAGACTATGATCAGCATCTCCCAATCGGAAACCATGTTGCTGTACATAACTGCTGATGCGAGCATTCCATGCTCTGGGTGCCTGTTTCAACCCATATAATGCCTTTTTCAGTCGACATACATGTGCTGGAAATTCTTAATGTACATAGCCTTCAAGCTGTTCCATGTAAACCTCTTCCTGTAATTCTCCATTGAGAAATGCATTCTTTACATCCATCTACCATAGTTTCTAGCCTCTAGCTGCTGCCAAAGCAATCCAGTTCTAACTGTAGCCATCTTTGCTACAGGGCTGAAAGTCTCCTCATAATCAAGACCATATTGCTACGCATACCCTTTTGCAACCAGCCTGGCCTTATATCTTTCCAATGATCCATCTGATTTACATTTTACCTTATACACCCACTTGCATCCAATAGGTGTTTTGCCCTCAAGCAACTATACCAAATCCCATGTACAATTTTCAGCCAAAGCAAAATATTCCTCATCCATAGCAGCACGCCAATTCTCATTTGAAACTGCCTCATCAAACTTACTTGGTTCTCTAAAACCTGTTACTTTCGTCATATAAGCATAATGACGGGCTGAATATCCAGTGTAAGTATACCTGTCAACAGGTCGTCTGACCCTCTCTAATCTCCTGAGCTGTGGCTCACTGTGAGCTTGCCTCTCATGAGGCGGCACATAACGGCTCTGTCTAGCACCTGGCGTCATAACAGACAGAATCCCCAATTCACTATCTAAGCTGTCACTACTAGATGAATCATAACCTGCAGTGAGTGGACCTGTTACATCTTCAAAAACCTTTTCTTTTCCCTTATCTGTTCTCCCCCTCACTGACATATCCGTGTCAGTGGATGCAGTAGTGCGACTCCACTGTCCAAGGACTCACTGTAGATGATACATCACCTATCTGACCAGTCATGGAAGTACTCTCTGCAGGAGTATTTTCAGCATGACTCATACTGGGTGAGCCATCAGTAGGCACTGCAACAGGATTCCCATACCAAGATGCTAACTCATCAAATACCACATCTCTGCTTATGAGTGTCTCATGCGTAGAAAGTACATAACACTTATAAGCTTTCTGTTCCTGTGCATATCCAATAAACACACTTTTCACTGCCTTAGGATCCAATTTCTTCCTCTTCTCATCCGGTATATGCACATATGCAATGCTGCCAAATACCTTCAAGTGTGAAATATCAGGTTTATGACCATACAGCCGTTCATACGGAGTGACATCATGAATCCCTGTTGTAGGGGTTCGATTCAGCACATATACAGCAGTCACCACTGCTTCAGCCCAATAACCATTTGGCAGACATTTTTCATTCAGCATAGCTCTAGCTGACTCCATCAAAACCCTGTTTTTCCTCTCTGCAACACCGTTTTGCTACGGTGTATAACTGCATGTGAGCCGTCTTCTGATCCCATGTTTAGCAAGATACCTGTCAAAGTAGTTTGAGACATATTTACCTCCTCCATCTGATCTCAAACATGATATGTAACAGCCCAATTCATTTTCAGCATGTTTCTTGAAGTCTTTGAATGAATCAAACACATCATCCTTATGTTTCAAGATATAAAGCCAAGTGTACCTGCTGAAATCATCAATAAATGAGACATAATATCGTGCACCGCCAAAGGAAGCATTATGTGAAGGACCCCAAACATCAGAGTGTACCAACTGTAAAGGCCTAGTGCTATTTTTTACATGTCTCATGAAAGGAAACCGTGCCTGCTTCCCAAACTAACATGCAGGGCATACATGACCAAAATCATTATACTTGAATTTAGGTAATCCAAGTACTACTTCTTTCTACTGCATAGATTTCAGTTTTTGTAGATTGACATGTCCGATTCTCTTGTGCCAGATCTCTACATCTCTGATGGCACTCTCATCATGAGCAAACATAGCTGCTTTAAGTTCAGGAATGGCCGCTTCCAAAGTAAACATCCTGCCATCCCTTCTGCCCTTGGCAATTAGCTTGCAGCCATTTCCATACTCCTCAATGAAACATCCATCCTTGTTAAACCTCACTTGCAGATTCTATTTTGCCATTTGACCCACAGACAACAAATTCTTTGTTATGGTCGGTACATGTAAGACATCATGCAGGCCTTTCCTTTTTGCCATCAGGCATCATCAATGGAACAATCCCTTTATGCTTTATGTCATGTTGGGTATCATCCCCAGTACATACATGACCATGTGTACCTGCAACCATCTCATCAAACCACTCTCCATGCGGGGTCATGTGGTTTGACGCTTCAGAGTCAATGTACCATCTGTCATCTCTATCATATCTCGATGCATTTTTAGATACATGCTGCATGGCAAAGAGTCTATCAACTGACTCATCATGAGCACCAGTGGAAGATGCATAGTGCCCATGCTGTCTGCCCTTTGCCTTCATATCTCCTTTCTTCTTGTAACAATCCTTTGCAATATGCCCATACCGGCCACAATAATGGCAGTCCTTGTCCCTGTTGGACTGATCAGACGACTGCCATGAACCAGAACCACCACCTCTACCTCGGGGTGATCTCCCCCTGCCTCTAAACCCACCAGATCCACACTGGCCTTGTGTATTTGCACCATGCCAATTACTCTGTTGCTGCTACTGTCCATAAGTATTACGAGTGTCACCACGACCTCGAAATGAACCACGACCTCTAGATCCTCTGCTACACTGGCTAGAGTACAACACAGTGTCTCTACTCTGAGATGCACTAGAACCTGTATTCAAACCAAGTTTGACTTCCTCATGCAGCAACAAAGCAACTAGCTCTTCCCAGTAGGGGGTTCTTCTCTAACAGAAATGGAAGTGTCAAAAGCTTTGTACTCTTTGTCTAAGCCATTCAAAGCAACAACAATCATATCATCTTCTGATACACTTGAGCCAATAGTAGCAAGTTGATAAGCTATGGTCTTAATCTCTGTGGTATATGTCTGGATGCTCTTGCCATTCCTAGACATGTTGTTGAACTGTTGTTTCAACTGGATCTTTCTTGCATGTGTCATGGTTCCATAATTTTTCATCAGTATGTCCCAAGCATCCTTCGGAGTCTCACATCCAGTGATTTGAATTACCATAGCATCAGATATACATAAGGAAAACCAATGCAGCACCTTGCATGCTCTTTCATTCCATAGCCTGTAGGCTCTTTTCTGTTCATTTGTTGGATTGTGTGCAGGCAACTCAGGAGCAACTTCATCTCCTGTATATAAATCCCAATAACCTCTGCCAACCAGAAAAATTTTCATTCTGAATTTCCATAATGTAAAGTTCTTATTATCCAACTTCTCTCCAACTATCTGAGTGATATTGTCAGTCCCATGTGCATTAGCCATGATGCAATAGGCTGTCTATCAAGTGCCTGACTCCCTGCAGTCCAATAAGTATGACTAACTAAATTCAGTCCGTAACAGTTTATGACAGCTTTTTGCACTAAATTGCATAAAAAAACCAGGGTATTTCAGCCCACTGACACCCCAAAACAACCCACAAACAAGTGGTCTCAACTGTAGATATAACTGTCAATACATAAGCTATGTGTTTGCTTCAACTTAAGCTTATGTAACTTCACTGCCAAGGTACATACATGCAGTCTGAAAACTATAAACTGTGAGTAACCAGTAGCAATTTCAAGTCCAAAACTGAGTGTGTCAACAAATTCAGTTTCAAGTTGCAGTCAACCAGAATTCAGCATACCAAGCTCCAAACAGCTCCAAAATGTCTTTTGACCATGTCATACATTTACTTTGTAGTGGCAAGTTCAATACATGAGCATCTGAGTAGGCATAGACAACCTGTCTTCATTGACCAATGGCATAAACCTCATGAGCTATTTGTAATTAACCAGGACAGTGTAACTGCATTTATTTCAGTTTCAAAATTCAGTTTTCAATGATGCTCATTGCTTGCTTCAATTCTCCATGCATTCAGCATGTATAGGTCAGTTCATATAGATGATGGAACCCCCAAGATGACCTGTATTGCTTCAGTAATGCATAGTACTTGTCATTGACTGTGTATGACAGTTTTCAGCCTGTCATTGATTTTCAGATCTGAGTATTCTGTCATTGACTGTGTATGACAGTTTTCAGCCTGTCATTGATTTTCAGATCTGAGTATTCTGAGCAAGAGATCTCAGCTTCAAGACATTTGATCCAATGTATACATGCTTTGACACATTCTTGTGCTCCAAAGATGCCTTCTGAGTGTAGTACAAGGCTCCTGTGTGTCAGTAATGACTGAATGCATACTATCCATTCATGTTTATAGCAGTTCAGAAATGATTACAGGTCTGTGTCTGTCACTCCAGCTCATAACAGAGCTCCCACACAAGCATTTACTCCTTGCATACTTCAAATACCTTCAATAGTGAGCATACATGCTCTATGAACCTTGTCCAGGTGCCCCACTGAAGTTTTACAGGTTGTTGTCCACTCAGATCAGCAAGCGCAGATTTTCAGACCAAGGGGCGCAGATTTTCAGGCACAGGTTGCTGTCCACTCAGATCAGCAGGCGCAGATTTTCAGATACAGGTTGCTGTCCATTCAGATCAGCAGGCGCAGATTTTCAAATACAGGTTGCTGTCCATTCAGATCAGCAAGCGCAGATTTTCAGACACAGGTTGTTGATTTTCAGGAGACAGTCCACGCTGATTTTTAGGAGGCAGTCCACGCTGATTTTCAGGAGGCAGTCCACGCTGATTCCTTCCTTTGACTATGGCTTCATTTGCAAGTGTCCAGCTTCTTCCTCATTCCTTACTTCCATCTCCTTTGCACTGCAAGTTGTCATGCCCATTCTCCCACAGCCTCATGGATGAAGCTCTGATACCATGTTCAAAGAGTAGAGAGAGAGAAAGGAAAAGACTCCATATCCATGAGCCTTCAGGCTCTCAAGCTCATTCCTTCATTTCCACACACTAAACTGAAAAGCACACACCCACTACAAGATAAAGTGACCTAGTGTAAATGTAGACCAGACTGACTAACTCTAGTCAGGTCACTGACTGACTACTAACCCGACTTATTTAATGTAGTCACATGTAGACAGATGTACACACTAGCTGTCATAGATGTCGGTCATAGTTGAAGACACACTGACGGTGAGCTTGATTTCTAACATGCACTAGACACAACATATGATGCACCCATGATATAAAAACCATAAGGGAATGGACACCAAACTCACCTCTCAACCATAAAGCCAAATAGGCTCACCACTAAGCTTGGGTGCAATAGCATAACAAGCCACACATATGTTGTTGGAGCTAGTGTCCCGAACCACCAACTTACACTCCCAATGGTAAACATAATGGTCATTTCGGGCTAGAGTCCCCAAGCATACTAATCATACAATGAACATACACTAATGGGCTTGAGTCCTATTTATAGAACTTAATTGCCCTAGCCATCTAATGATGTGGGCTTGGATGTCCAAGGATATAACACTTTCCTCGTTATAAACAATTATTATCATCGACAAAATCCAAGGATGAAGTAGGAAAATGACTCTTCAATGAGCATATTGACTTTAACCTGCTTTTCTCCTGGTAATTTTCCCATTTAAGTAAATACTTGGGATAAACAAGTCGATGGGATCCTTTTGTCCTAGTCAAGAACTGATTCGGATTTGAGTGGAACATAATAAGTAGTATTTTCCCATTATGAAACTTACTCAATTGCTATAATTGGTTTACTTTGTCCCAATCATCCTTTCAAAGGACTAACATCAAACACGATAAGTTTGCATGTCTAGAGGTAAACATGTCCAAAGGTAAATGTGAATGGTGAGATAGATGCTACTAAACTTCTTAGTAATTTGAATGGTCCAAAATACTAGAGACTTGCATTAAGTTCTTGGTGTCGAAATGAATCTAGGAAAACTCTAGCTCCTTGATTTGCAACCGTTTCATTTTCCATAAAAATTTGCACTTTTATGCCTCTTAGGGTCTTTTTCTGCTTTAAATTAGCTTCAAAAATCCGCTCTCATTAGCGACCACAAGATAGGGCGTAGCCCACCAAATCCACAAACTCATCTGCACATAAATAAACCATAAAGAGCATGAAGCTGCTTCAAACAAGAATACACAACAAAACACAAACATAGCTCTCACCCTACCCCTTGACCAAATCAAGGCATGAAGATCCACAAGGGATAGACCAAGTATAATCTGACAGAGATCTAGAGCTAGTCACCAACCAACTACCCCAACACAAACATGCTAAAAAGAACTATCAAAGGAGTTATCCCAAGTGGTGGTTTGATCTACCCACCTAACCTAGGACCACTAGACCAAGAGCTCCTACTAGAGGTGAGGACTCCTATAGCCTAGTCTTGTATTTTTAGATCCTTTTAATTTACCACTTTTTGATACTATTGGATTTTACTCGAACATGTGAAAAGGAGGAAGCTGAGCATATTATGACCCAAGGAGAACATGGCATCGATCTATCTCGATACCCAAGAATCTACTAAGTGCTCACAATAAATACTTTTTTTCAATCACTTTTTTTTTTCTCTAACCATTCTTATTTATTTTGTCTAGCTAGGCATCAACCCCATGTTAGAATTGTCCCCAAGAACCTAGCAAGCCTTTGCAAGGCAATGAGCATTTGCTTTTGAGTTTTTCCTTTTTTTTATTGGGGGGGTTAGAATCCCTTTTTACACACCTCCATATACTATAGTCTTTAGATATATGCATTGTTTCTTCTCATTTCTTTTATTTAACAAGCTTTTATATCTACCTCATAACTAACAAGGACTCATATAAATAATTGCCTAGCAGGCTAGTAGAACATGGTCATTAGGACTAGCTTCTGAAATAGTTATTAGAGTGTCTGACAATGTCTTTACAGGAGGCAGACAACTACTTGGACCTCCCCAGATATACCTAACGTAACGATGGGACTTCATGCCTTGAATGCCAGTCCCCAACAAAAGAAAAATCCCCACATACACATAACCATTCAACATAAATGGAAAGAACTCATAAGGAAAGGATATCACCTAGACTTGGCCATAAGAAGCTTTTGCGCAGTGTAAGAGGCTCCCTCCGGGCTTCATCAAATTTGTTTAGGGAAGCACTAAAACAAAACCCATTAACCACACCCGCACCAGACAACCAAATGGCCCTCTTGGAATAATGAGATAAAACATTTCTCTGTAAGAAAAAAGGCTTACTGTTGAAACAAACCCTTGGTCCCCACATGACTTTATTGAAGCACAAAACTAGACTAAGGATAAAGGCTGCTCGGGCCCCACCCTAAGTGCATCAAATTATTGGCCAACTCCCTTGCATAAATAGCAATGGATGTTTTGACGAATATGACATTGAACAATCTTATGCGTCCCATTACAAAATAGGAAGGTGAGCAATTGCTACCTAGTGTAGAATGGAATCCCTCACACTATAGGTTCCATTCAATTTGTTGATCACTAGTTTTGAGTCACTTTTCACTAATAAATGGTGGATACCACCACGTTGGCTAGACCCATTCTTCATTGATAGGCCATGCAATACTATTGATCAACATACTCATACTTATGATAGTCAAAGTCGAGCCAAGAAAGAGGATGCATAATAGGTACAATCCATTCTTCCTCACCAAACTTAATAGGGATGCTAATAAGAACCCTATGAAAATGGTGGCAATAGACCTTAATATCCCAAGTAAAAGATCTGTCTTGCTACTTAGTAGTATGATAACTTTTACTCCACCAGATCACTTGACCTTGTTGGTAACGCTGCTCTAAATATGGATGTTCAAGTTAATGAATGATTCTACCCATCCAATTATCTTAGTATCCACTATAGGTTTAAGTTGAATCTTGAAGGAACTAGAAAGGCACCAAGTTTGAGGTTAGTTCTCACACATAGTAAGGCTTCAACTTATTAAATCTTACTTTAATTTTAAACTCTACACCCTGCAAATTTTCTAAAAGGGTTGTAGAGCTGTTCTTTCCTATCCGAACAATCTTATAAGGACCATCCCATTCAGGTTCTACCTTGTCAGGGAATAAGTCCCAATGAACATCATAATATAACACCAATTGACCCTTCACGAATTTATATAAACTCGAAGGTCATGGAGTTCTTTCATCCTCTTCTTTCCTACGTTTTGATGTAATAGAGCATGCAATCGTATTTCATCAAGATGCGTAAGGAAAGTGAACCTTTTCTTACAATGTTTCTGCCTCATCCAATGAATGATTTAGAGCAAACCTCACAATGGGTAACTCAATTTCCAAGGGTAAGACACACTCCTCCCCATATACCAACTTGAATGGGGTGTGGCCCATTGCTCTCTTGAATATCGTGTTATAAGACTAGAAAACCACATGAAGTTTCTTATCCCAATCGTGCTTACCTTCTGATACTATCTTTTCGATAAAATTCCAACAAGCTATTTGTTGGTACTCTCTACTTGTCCATTTTCTTGGGGGTTATACAAGGTTGTTTTATTGTGTAATTTTTAGAGCCTTCATCAAGGCTTTTATGACCTTATTTAGAAAGTGTGATGCACGATTAGACACTAACTCTTTCGATGGACTAAAACGACATACAATTTGTTCCAAGATAAAACTAGCTATCTCCTTGGCATTGTCCTTCATGATAGCTCGAGATTTAGACCACTTTGTAAAGTAGTCTGTCATTCACCACAATAATATAACGCTTCTTCATAGTCGATGAAGGATGTATAGGTTCAACGAAATCGATGCCCCACTTCTCGAATTGTAGTATAGCCACGATAAGAGTTAGTGGGCGCTTCTTGTTCTCCCTCTGATATGTATCACATCTCTTGACATATGCAAAAGCATCCTGGAAAATGGATGGCCACCAATATCCGGCTCTCAAAGTTTTTTGTGCAGTCAACCACCTAGCAAAGTGCCCTTCACAAGGAGAGTCATGGCACTCCTGCAAGATAAATGGGACCTCACCAAGCAGGACACATCAACAATAAACATCATCGAAACCTTGCTGGTATAGTGTTTTTGCAATCAAGGCAAATTTCAATGCCTAATTTTCCTATTTTCAGGATTTGGTTAGGCAACTCCAACCTCTTTAGTAGATAGATAGTGCATTATGGTAGCATATCAGGATGGGATGGAGGCCATATCAATTTTGAATAGACCCTCAAGGTCACTACCTTTAGCCAAGACTTCATTTGACTCCCCGAAATCCACAAGACATTCAATGATGCCTTGCAACTTCTGTGGCTTACTCCTAATTTCATAGTCAAACTCATGCAAAGTGATTAGCCATTTCACTAGATAGTTGGGCGGCTGCAACTTATTCATCAATAGCCTTAACCGTTGCGCCTTCATATAAAAGATCACCTTTTCATAGAGGATGTAATGCCTAAATTTCTTTGTCACAAATACCATCCCAAGGCATAGCTTCTCCATGTAGGTATAATAAATCTCAAATGTTCCCAATTTACGGCTAGCAAATGCAATTGGATGATACCATTTTTTATTCCAAATCTAGGCTAAATAGGCTAATGTTATGTATCATGGCTGCTGAAAATATATGGACGACCTCACCCTTTTTTGGGTGCTTTCAGGACTGACACTTTTTTGCTAGTTCATTCTTTACACCCTCAAAGGATACTTGACACGGGTCACTCCAAACAAACAAAGAGTTAAAGGACAATAGATTCGTCAAATGGCAACATTGTCTCCACTAGTACACTGATAAATCTTTGACAGTATCCCACTGATGATAGAAAGCTATGTACTTATTTAGGAGTACGTGGTGGACTCCTAGTGATAATAGCCTTTATCTTTTTAGGATTGATTGCAATACTAGCCGAGCTAACCACATGGTCTAATAGCAATCCATAGGGCACTCCAAAGATGCACTTTCTTGGATTAAGAGTAATGTAGAACCGCTTGCAACACTCAAAATATTTTCTTAAAGTAATCAGTTGTCTCTCCCTTGTGGTGGCGGCTCCCCCTAGATTATCAATAAAGATTTTCAACTCCTCTAGGGAAATATGCCCAAAAGTCTTATCAATTGTATGTTGCCAAAAACATGGCACATTTCATAACACAAATGCCATAACATGATATGTAAAAGGTACCAAATACAATGATAAACATTGTTTTCAACTTATCTTCCTCTACAATAACCATCTGGTTATATCTAGCAAAACAATCCATAAATGAATAGATATCTCTACCCGCTAATAACTAATCCATAATCTGGTCAATGAGAATGGCAGCATGACTCACAAATTAGAAGCCTCAGTGGTGTTGACATGCACAACTTCAATAAGGCTGACACCACTACCACATGGAAGCTCCTCTATGATAAATTTTCCTCTTTGTAGTATTTGTTTTTGGTCCCTCATCCTACTGAAGGTTATTCCCTTATGTTCGATGATTTATTGGACCTAGCTACTTACTCCCTTGCTAAAGAGAGCTGATCTTACTCCAACAAGTACTAGCTAGATGGCCCGACTTCCCACATATGTCACATTTGACATTAGGGCAATCTCTTGAAAAGTGCTAATTGCCACACCACTTATAGTTGAATCTTGATGGACCACCCTCTTCAAGGCATTGACTTCCTATCAAGTTTTGCTACTTCTTTAGGAAATTAACATCTATGGCTATTTATTTATACCATTCCATTATCATATCGATATAATGCTTTATCATGTCCTTGGCTTTGCCAAGAACATTTGATGCACTAGACTCATAGTAGCCGCGATCATCTACTTGGGATTCAATTAGTCTAACTAGTTGATCAGGGATCAAATATCTGATTAATTGGAACAACATTTGGCTTCCATTATTTAGTGGAGCCATTTGGCTAGCCACCGGCATGGTCACATTAGAAGGAGTGGGTAGCATGGGCACACTCTACATTATGCTTCCTCTACCATTCGAATTGATCATGGGTGCCCCTTGACTATCACTAGTCAATGCCAAATTATTTCCAAGCCCTAAACTCGAATTCAAGTTTTCCCTAGATGCATAAGCTACTTGTAATCACGACTCTACCTCCTTTACTCGTGTAATAATAGTATCAATGTCAGCAAGAGCAACACTACTCAACTGCACTTGGATATCAAAGTCCAACCCATGTAAAAAGTACAATAGTTGAGTAACATCTAGAATGGGAATATAGGTTTGCGATTTTCAAAACACTTCCTTGAGTTTCTTGGCATGCACTCGAACATTCTCATGACATTCTTGACATATTACATTGAGAACATGTACCCAATACTGATCTCCTCTCTCGTGGTCCAACTCTCTTCAGAAGGCTGCAAATAAAAAAGATCAATTGTAGTTATGGTTTCGACTTCTGGGTTGTGATACCATATTGTAGCTCTTCCTTTTAGATTCATATTAAAATTATATGTCCCTCATCTTGAATTTGTCAATTGAACATTAACTTTTGGAACTCACTATTGTGGAGCTCCACATCTTCCTCCACTAATCCATTAAAAATGGTTAGAGGGAATTCTAAGGTTGGCAGATCCAGCATCCCCGTAGGAATTGTAATATGTTACGCCATGATGACAATCGGATTTGCCAAGGGGATCTGAACTTGTGGAACTACCACCCCACTCAAAGTGGGATGACTTACTAGGAGAGTACTAGAGCTTTATCCTCCTCCTAAAGAAATACTTGTAGCACTAGTGTTGCTAAGACCCCTCCCTCGTGGGGATATCGGGTTGCTCCATTGAGGGGAATACCTCCTAAGGATTTCAGCTCGCCATCTAGTCCTTTGAGCTCTTGCTTTTGGATCTTGGCTTGATGGTATCTATCAGGAAATAACACACCTATTTCAATGTCCTTTAGCATACACTGAACAACTAGTTCCTAATTAACCAAGTTTCAAAAATCGCCACTTATTAGGAGATCCCAACAAATGCATCACCTAGTGTAAAGACCAAAAAATGGGCCCGACACTGGCTCTAAGGCTCTAACCAAGCCTTTATGCTCAACCAATGCACCCCATGGCCTTGTAGCCAGGAGCGTGTGGAGGCTAAACACATTGATCAAACTTAGACACGCGTTTGTATTCTTCATCGTCCAACAAATCCCTTCATGACCCCAAGAAATTGGAGTTCCTAAACAGATCGGTGACTAGCACCTCGTATCACATACATAGGGAGCACCCCCCAGTTGATTGCTGTGGCCCCCTCCATCTCTTCTACACCTCAGGGATTGGCCCCAATATGCACCATTTCAACATAAAGCACATGTGAAACATAGCCCTCTCTTTATATCCATTCTAGGAGATAATTCAATCCTTACCAAAATAGGTCCCAAAGGGAATGAACGTACTATCCTATAGCATGGGACTCCTTACACTCTCAAAAGGTCAATGATTGTAATAATCAAGTGCAATGCGTCTAATATTTATTTTTCTAATACCATGTATATGTAATGCAATGCAAAGGTGAATGCCCTTAAGTATACAAACATGTTGAATTATAGGTCAAATAGCGTGGGTTGTGGGCAAGCAATTCTTTTCATGATTTCACCCTAACGTGATGCATCGTTGCTAAGGTAGCACTGAAGTAATTCATGCTATTGCCCTTCTTGAAAACTTAAAATGAATGAATCCTATATGTCAGGATATGCATAAAATCATATTCCAGTTGTAATGTCCCCATTACTTAGTTTATTTTATTGTGTAGGAGGAGACTCTATTTCCCGAGACGAAGAGACGTCATTCTGTTCAACCCAAGGAAGGGGATACACTGAAGGTCTCTCATCCTCTTCTACTATGATTTGAGAAGAGAAGACACTAAAGAACTCTATCATACCTCTACTCTCATCTCTATTCTATCTACTAGAGAGAGTGAAGTATTGCTCTCCATGAGGCAAGAAGAATCATCCGCAAGGCCTACATCATTGAATCCTGTAATATCCATCATCATCATTGAGAGTCTTACACCCTTGCCAACCGGTATTACTGTTGTGTTCTTCTTCTTCTTCTACGAATCATATTCTGTCATGGCCCCGAAGAAAAAAAATTCAAAAATATAAATCGCGAATGAGCCTACTATCGTGGAAGCAACAGTTGGAGTTGCGAGCACGAGTATCACTAAAAACAGAGTCACAAGTGCGGATAACAACCCTTTACCAATCGCAATTCCATAGGTTTTTTAAAACAAAGTTCTATCCAAATAAGATAAGTATCTTGAGAAATGTTGACTTAAGGCCAAGAAACTTGGTTACAGTAACTCGGAAGTTAGAGACCCCAAAATCTAGATACCCTTAGTTAAATTTCAAGGGGAAGATTTCATTATGTGAAACTCAAGTGTCGATTACTACTAGAATTAAGAATCACTTGAAAGTTGCATGATTGATTGAAGTCATAAATGCTTGTAGACATCAATCTTGTTTGTGATCTTCTAGATTAGATTTTGATTGAATTAAGTATTGGAACATATAAAAATTGAGGGGCCCTATACCTCCCCCAAGGATAGGTTCTGAATCCCCATGCCAAGAGGGGATGTTTTTACCACCGCGGAAGCATGGACCGACTTTGATGGCGAGAGGTCTCCTAATAGGAATCATATTAAGTAGGAGGTGGATAGGGTGCCAAGGGGGCTTTGGCTAGTAAATCCCTTTTTGCACCTAGGAACTACTTGGTCCCCTGTATGGCTCGAGTTCTACTTGGGACAACTATAAACGCTAGCTATAGGTGGATTTGATCTCGGTGACCTGTAGATGCATCATATGAGGTAGCACATGAAATTGTAATTTTTCCTCCTGTATGGGCAGGATAACACACATTATGGAATATAATCAATGAAATTGTTTTATTCTGATTGTATGTTCGTGAGTAAATTACGTAAACAAACAGCAGTGCATAAAAGGATTTTAATTAATGAAGCTATTTTTATATGGTTCATGTAATATGGTAGGTAATTAGATAACTAAGAACTTCCATCAAGAGAAGTGGGTGGATGGATTCCCGATGAATCCAGTCCTATGGCAGGGTGGTCTCGGTTAGCTGAGAGGTTTCCCCAAAAACAAACATTAGGAAGAAACTCTAGGAAGGGCTGATTCGCTAACTTACTTAGGATTTGGTCTCAGAACCCGAACTGTAAATTATCTTAGGGAAAAGGTATGCCGGTTGTGTCAAAGCACTGTGAGGGATTTCATAAATCCTTAGTCTACTACTGGAAAAAATTGTTGTACTCCATGAACCAAGGGTAATGGCAGTCGCTCCTTCCGGACAAGAAGCCTCTTGAAGGACACCTGCGGATGTGAGTTAGTTGTTGATAGGTGATTGTTAGGTCAATTAGGAACCTTTAGGTTGGTCCTCCGTGGGTAACAGTAGGACGCTTCCCTTGCGAGGTAGACCTAGGGTTAACTTGCCAGACAAAATCTAATGATTCTGATTAGAGTACAGATAGTAACGGCTAGAAGGTAAACTCTTGGCAACTACTAAAATGTTGTCCATCAACAAATCAAGGCAAGCGCGTTACACCAATGGATTCTTAACTCATCACAACTCTTTTCTCTACTATTTATGGTTTCACATTCATTGGTAGGTGTAAATATTATTTTTAATGTATTTTTCATATATAAAAAGTAATAAATACTTAATTTAACATAAAAATGGAAACACAATGAGGCTAAACCTCATGCACAGGTCCCTTCATACACTCATGGATACATTCATAATTTTCTATAAAATTTTTATGCATAAAATCTATTTTTTCCTTATAAAATCCATTTTTCTTAATTCTTCTTAATTTATCTTATTATTTATTATTGATATTTTTTATTTTAAGACATATAGAGCTTTCATGAACCAAGAACCAACATTATACTCCTTATGACCCCGTGTGAACACCAAAAGAACCATGAAAATGCATATTTTATGCATTGTAGATTTTCTCAAGTTTTATTTTAATTATGCAAACAACAAGAACCAAATGAGAATTCTGAATTTTTAAGCCATAATAATCATATTTAAACATTCTAGATCATTTTTCATAATATACACAAAAGATTCCTCGTAAAACAATAAAATTGATCACTTACGTATTTAATTTAATATGAATCCACACGTATTTCAAAGTCGGGAAGTTGTTGATGTTGTTCCATGGCCATTGATGCATCTCCAACCTTTGATTTATTCTCCATAACACTTCAACATCATCACACGCCCAAAATCTATCACTTTAGCCCACCCCCCTCTCACATAGATTGAGCCATGGGAACAATGTGCAAAGAGAGAGAGAGAGAGAGAGAGAGAGAGAGAGAGAGAGAGAGAGAGAGAGAGAGAGAGAGAGAGAGAGAGAGAGAGAGAGAGAGAGAGAGAGAGAGAGAGAGAGTGTGTGTGTGTGTGTGTGTGTGTGTGTGTGTGTGTAAAATCAAAGATTTTCATTCCTTGCATCGTATTGCGTGTGCATACAGTCAGATTGAAGCCTTTAATGCATAAATCGAGGATATGCCTTCCATCTCTGATGATCTTGCCCAAAGCTATACTTGATGAATCGAAGGAGTATCAAACCCCCCCCCCCCTTCCTCCACACTGTAAAAACTTTTTTTGTTTAAGCCCTTAGCTTAATCATTAACCTTAAAAGTTAATAGTTAGTGGTGACTACAATTTATTTTTCTATGGAATACTATGTGACAAGGCTGATAAGTCCCATGAAGTCAATCCCCGATTTCTCAAAGGGTTGATGGGAGAGTACTACTATAAGTTCCATTCTCTCCCTCTTGATGGGAATTTTGATAGATCATCCTCATGGATTGACATTTGTCATGGTGTTTCACAAATCGTCCTTGTTCTTGAATAATGTGGGCCACCATAGTTAGGACTACAAAATCTTTCATACCATGGTTGTGGCATCAAAGTGGCCTATAGTTATCCCCACACATGATTTCTATAATGCATTTTAAATTTCATGCTCTCATACACATCTTTTCAACAATCCATCTTGCCCTAGCTTGTACAATTGTCTTGCAATTAGTTAACAAGGCCTCGTTTTTTTTGGTAAATATGCAAGTCAAGCTTTTTCTATTGAGCATTCAAGTAGTCCATTTCGATAATATCATCTACCCAATAGGGTGATAGGTTAGCTTTGAAAATCTAAGCCTCTTGCTCTAAAACAAAAAACAAGGAATATAGAAGATCATCATCGACTCCAATCACCCTCTCTCCACTTGTCACTCTTGACATGCAGTCTACATTAAAGTCACATTCTAGCAATGACAGTACCCATCCTGCAATGTTCCACTTGCACATGGCTTATTCACTAAATAAAGAAAAAATCGATGGTTTGCAAAGAGTGTGGAAGGGATGGTGAGGTAATAATGATAAGATTTCTTCATTGCGTACACCGTGCCAAGTCCCTCACATTCTATGGTTGAGTAATTCATTTTGGCCTTTGTAAGCTATCAACTAGTGAAGCTCACAACAAGGAATTCCATGTTGTATTCTCCTAACTCATATAGCATGACTCTAATAACAATTTTGGATAGATTAATGTGCATGTGGAACATTAACTTCCAATCAAGGGCTCATAGGATAGGTGCATCGATTCATCAACACTGAAGGGTAGAGCAAAAGTGGAAGCAAAAGTGGAAGCAAAAGCAAAAGCATAAAAAGAGCAAGAGCTATAGATTTTCAAGCAAGAAGAGAGATTGTCTATAGCAACTCCAACTATCACAATGTGTGACCTACCTTCCCTTATTCAATTGTCATTAAAAGAATAAAGAATAAAGTAACAATGACATTAAGGGAGTTTTGAGATCTCAAAAATGCCCTGTAAGCGATCCTATAAAGAGAGAAAATATTTTAGAAAATAAAATCATTTTTAGATTTTTAAAAACTTTTATGTTTTGGTAAGTAAATATATAAAAATGTGTTAATAAGTCATTGTCGCGATATTCTCATGGTCACATCAAACCTAGAAATGTAGGCCCCCATAAAGGTGAAAAAGATTGTCATAATGAAGATCTTACTCATCCTCATTAAAGTGAAAACTAATATTCAATTTGAATTTTGTTCAATGTTTGATTACTTCCCTCCATTCTCACTCTCTTCTTTATTTCCCATCCTTACTGCTTTCTTCTTCGTTTTCCTTCTTGCTTCTAATTCACATAGTTTTTCAATCTAATCTTCTAATCACATCCTTAGCTATGGATCAATCATCCAATGATCTCTGTAGCTCTAGTAAAAGACCTCTCTATCAACTTCATATTGAGTTGGATAGTGAATATGAACCAATAAGGAAGAGAAAAAAACCCATTATTATACAAAGTCTACAAAACATATACTCAGGTTTGAAGGAAAGAAGAATCTTGATCTTTGGTTAGATAGCAGGCTATATCCCAAGCTATATCCCAAAGATCCTAGCAAAAATAGCACTTTGTCTTTCTATAATAGCTCTTCATTGTTGAGGTTCATTAATGATGGTTATACACTTAACTTGGTTGCAGAAAAGGATGTCCTCAAATTGGAGAACCATCTTTTATCAAAGCATAACAACGAGTTAGTGCAGAAGCTAGAGGGCTATCAATAGAGGATTCATTTGTTGGAGAAACATATCAAATCTTATCAACAAAAGCAATTTTAGCCCTTTGAAATTGACAAAAGACTCTTAGAAATATTGAGTCTCAGACGAGTAGAAGGTGGTTGTAGTAAAAAAATCCAAGCAACAATGTACATTTTTTTCACTTTAAAAATATGAAATATGACTTTGTTTATAATCAATTGTATTGATTTGTGATATTGATTTTGTTTAGGTCTCTTCTTCAACTAAATGCAAGTGAAAGAGGTTCTTTGAAAGCATCTCACTTTTATTACCATCTTCTTCCTTCAGTAGTTTCAAAATATATTTTGGAGAAGAAGAAATTTAAAAAGGCAAAGAAACAATGCTTGGAGTCATTTATAAAGGATCATTCTTTGGATATAGTGAGTTAGTGCAGAAGACACAAGATAATATTGGTATCAATCGAGATGCTTATATTCAACTTTTTTAGCTTTTATAATCAAATATGAAGCAAGGACACGTAAGTAATTGCATACTTCTAAGGCCATCTATGGTTAGAACTATTAAACAGAGAGTGAATAACAAAGTTATAGAGATTGTGGGTGAGCATTTCCATATTAAGACTAGCTTCAAGGGCAAGAAAAATGAAGTTGTATTCAATGAATTTAATAATATTTTCCTTAACTTGCCCACCCTACAATGTTTAATGATTAGATTCTATGACTTGTCACTAGAAAAGGCACAAGGAGTGGCTAGATTTGTGGTTAAACCTGATGAAAGTGAGATTCTAAAATGTACAAAACTAGAGAGGGTCTCTATTACCTTGATGAATAGAGTACTTTCATCAAATCATTACAATCACTCAATATCATTTAGTGTTTAATCAGAACACAACATCTGGTGGCTAGGAGCATTTGAAGTAGATATAGAGGATTTTGATATATTGTATTGGATTTTTCATCGAACACCAATACCTGATGTTACTAAGAGACAACAAGCAATAGAAGAGCTATCTATTGAAGGATTCGGGAACTATAAGATTGAGTGGCACATAGCTGGTGACTTAAAGATACTTAAATGTATATAGAATGTATCAAAGGGATCCAACTCTAGATCTCCTTGCCTATATTGCATGTCCCTAGCCATAGTGTTGAACTCAAGCAATTGGAATAGAGCTCCCTCGAGGCACAACAAGGATCCACAATTTAAGCCAATCCTAGATATTCCTTTAGTGAATGCCCATATCTGTACACTTCATGCACTTTGTAGAATAATTGAAAAGCTTGTCCATCTTTATATAGGATTTGCATGGAAGCTGCAACTAGAACAAATGCTATAACAAATATTGAAAAAGTCCAATCTACAATTGGTTTGCATGGTGGTAATGTTGTTATTGAACCATATCTTCAAAAGTCTAAGGATGGCAATTGTGTCCCCAAAAAGTCATCTATTGGTGGACTGAAGGCTAGAAGGTTCCTAGACTTTCATGGGAGACTTGGTAATGATAAACTCTAGGAATGGTGGCTCAACTATTAGATACAATCAATGGAAGTGCCTACATAATGCAGTTAAGGATCATGCTGATAATGGACAAGCTCGGAATAGAAAAGCCAATGTTTGGGAAATATTAGACAAAGTACTCTTTTATTATGATAAAACTGAGTGGAATGATGATGATCTCAAAGAATTCAAAAACCAATTGAACTTTTTTAAAAAGGCAATGATAGAAGCTTGGGGTAATCAACACTTCACTCACTATATGGTAAGAAGTTTTCATATGTTTGTCTCTTTATTGTTTGACTCATATAGGGTTTTCTAATTAAATTTCTTTATTTGTTAACTATGCAACATATTTAATACAAGCATGCTCCATATTTTATCAAGAAATATGGATCTCTATCTATCTTGTCAACCCAAGATATGGAAATATCACATTATCAAGCAAGAACAAAATACTTTAGACACACAAGACATGGAGGTGGAAGATACAAAGCAAACAATTTATTAGAGGTCATTAAATGGATCTATAGACAAATTTGGCACAACTTCAAGCTCAAAGACACAACCGTATCATATAAGATATCATCTTTGGCAAGGACTATATCCACTGTTACCCAAAGAAGAAAAGAGGGATATTCAAACTCTTGTGCAAAGCAAAGATATTCAGAATGGTTACAAACTAGACAAAGAGATGGAAAAATATGGGTTTCAAGAAATCCTTAACATCTTTTAGTCTAACTCTGTTGCAGAAGAGTCTTTAGTTTCAAGCAATTCACTAGGTCCTCTAAAGGAATCTTTTGTTTCATCCCACTCGATGAGACCTGTACATTTCAAAAACTCTTATTTCCTATAGCCTAAAAGAAGCTTCAAATTATTGGCATCTCCTACATGGGAGAGAAAATAAAAGCCAAGAACTCCAAAGTATCGTGCCCTAGATCCACTGTTTATCCAAGCATGAAGCAAAAAACTCTTATAGCTTCTTCCTTCTCCACCAAAATTATCTTATCTGAACCTCTATTAAAAGCTTGGGATCCAATCACATTGGAGATAGCTTTCAAAGCCATTATTGGTATGCTTGGAGAGCTTGACAACCTGCTATGATAAATTGCAACTATTTGATTTTTAAGCTTCCAATATAATAACCAAGGCCTTGACTTTGCCCAAGCTTCAATGGCCTTGAGCCCTTGGCTCTTCCAAGAAAGTTGTCTACATCTTCAATTTCTATCTACACAATAAACCACAATAGTATAAGATGTCAGTAGATAAATATCCAATAATATTTGTCTATAATGCATAACATACTCTAATATAAATCACAATGGATAACTTAGAATTATCTTTCATACCTTCAGGTTTTCATCTTCTTCAAAAATACTATCATCATATAGATTTATTGAACTTTTTGGTTTCTCCTCTAATGGAGGCTTCAGTTTCTCTTCATACCCCATGTTATCAATACCAAGTCTCTGTTGAATTTGTAAGAACTCTTCCTCTCTATAGGTATCCCCCCCTTTTCATATTTCATGATGTGATTAATACATGAATGCAAGGCTACAAAGCTATCTTGAAAATTTTCTCCCTCAACATCAAGAGTTGCTAGCAATTCCTCTTCATAACTTATAAAATTCTTATCATTTTGACCCCATGCTGCAAGGATTGCCAAGCAGTAATCTTCCCTAAGATCAAAAAGGTATTGAATATCATTTAGCAATACATATCTCTTTTTGTTGATGGGATAACAAGGAAATGTTGGGACACATTCAAGAGGACATGTTTCAATCTCTGCACTCAACTCTATCTCTTTTTCTTTCACTTTTGTAATGTTCTCACTTTTAAACAAAGCAACATCAAATCCCTACACTAACTTGTTCTCAATATCCTCCTGAAACATTTTCCCTTTCTCTTCAACTTCTTTATCTTTGCTTGCAATATCCTCTATCTTCTTGTCTTGTATTGTATCTGAAGAACAACTATCCATATATTGAAGATATACAAGAAGTCCAACATCCTTCTTTACAAGAAGACATTGATGTTGAATCTAATGAAAAAGGCAATCTGCTTTTCACTTCTTGAATTCCTCATCAGTAAGGCTAAACCTTGTTTGCAAAGTTATTCTAGCAACATTGGTAGCTTCCATTACATCGCTATAATGGGCAAATCCCTCAATCTCTAGGCCTTCCACATGTCTATCATAAAACTCCCTCAAACCCTTCAGTTTATCTCAAGATTCTTCAAAAGCTCTTGCAAATCAAAGGGAACATTGAGCATATCTGTGATGTAAACAAATCTAGATGAATTTCCACTTGCATAAAGAAAATCAAAGAGCTTTTCATCATAGGTATCCTCCAGATCCCCTTCTTCCATTCCCTCTTCCTCCATTCCCTCTAAACAAAACTTCCTTTTAGTCATCCTGATTACTTACAAAACCAAATCTAGAAAACAACAAAGTAAAATTAGGGGCATAATATACTAATCCACATTTGCTCATATCCAGAAGACTAAAGAAAGATTGTTAGAAAAACTTAGTCAAAACCTTTATAGAATTTCTAACTACTTGATATTCTGTCAAGAACTCACTCTTGGCTCCAAAGTTTAGACTTATATGTGACATGCTCATCACTAACAAAATCTAAGAAAAGTGTATTTTCTTCCTCCCCTTAAGCCAACAAACATATAACAATGTTATCTTATCCCTTTAAAACCAACAAACACAAAAAAATGTGTAACAATGATAATTCACTTCATTCATCTTACATTTCTAAATCTCTAACATAACAAACAAGTTAGATTTTTCAAAATACAAAAGCGGTGCCTTGGAAAAAGTGAATGTGTCCTTTATGTAGTAGAGAAAGCATGAAATTTCATGTCTCATCGATCAAATTTTGTTTAGCATTGACAACTCATAAAACGCAAAAACAATGATCCAAACTGCTTCACTGTTCATAAAATCGTGTTTCACACATCACTTAAACCAAAAAACTTGACGAAATTGTGTTTTACACATCCAAAAAAATTGTCCAAAACAATGCCTCTAGAACATCAAAACCCCATCGTTTAACATGTGTACACAATTAAACCAATACTGATAGAAAAACTAAGTAAAACCCTTTATAGAATTTCTAAGTTCCTGATGTATCTTTCTCCTCTTACACCAACAAACACATATCAATGTTTAACAATCACACCTTATTTCATTCATCTTGCATGTCAAAATCCTAAGATATCACACATGGTAAATTGATCAAAATACAATGCCTTATAAAAAGTGAGTTGACTACTTAAGCAACAGAGGAGGCATGCAATTTTTCATTTCATCAATCGTCTTTTTTTTTACATTAAGGACTCCTGAAACATGACAACAAACCTTCAAAACCCTTTGCAAATGGTAAAATCATGTTTTATACGTCAATGAATCGTTTCACAGGAAAGATTATAAATTTCATCATCTTCAATGCCTCAAAATTCAGGATTACAGAGAAAAAATGACAAGAAAAAGTTTGATACTACCAGTCCCTATTGTTGAGAATAAATGGTTTTTTGTTAAAATACATCTGGTTTGGCTTGTCATTCTTACAAGATAAATAGCTCGTGAAAGACAAAACACAATATGTGAAAGAAATATTAACATAAACCTAACCCTGAGTTGTCATATATATGTGCAAATGGTCACTACACGTTTGTTCAAGAAGTACAGTCAAGAAGTACAGTGCACTAATTTGGAGGAGCTGCACTTAAAATAAAAAAGAAAATGCTAAGAATTATCTTTTACCTTTAAAAAGTGAATCCATGAAAGTGCTATCATGCCAAAAACATAAGTGACATGTGGCACAACTTCCTGAGCAAAAATGGTCTGCTCATCGCACGTGTGAAATTAACTACACATTATAGCAACCACACGTGTAAACAAACATCCTTTTAAACCCAATTTCTGAACCACAAAAGAGTTTTTTTGAAAAAAAATATCTTTCTATGATCAATAACACCAGCACAATGCTAACTTGATCACAGGGCAAAATTATTTTGTAGCGCAAGGCGACTAAAGAAGGTTTCATCGCCTCTAGCATACGCATTGAGACCTAGAAAATGTAAGATTTTTAAAAAATGTGAGCTAGCTCTGAATCACTTGAATATAAGAGGCTAAAAATAGATATTAATAATACAAAATCATAATATTTATTAATTATATATATATATTATTTATTTATTTATTTATTTATTTATAAAAATATTTTTTGTATTTTTTTAAATAGAACTTTCATTACGGAGGCTCTGCTCCTATTATTTAGAGCACTCTCTCTATATATCCTAAAAGGCATTTTCGAGACCTCAAAACTCCCCTAATGTCGGCGTTCAACACCTACAATGTATAAGTGTGCGAATACTATAACATGTAAATGTAGATGGCTTGGCACAAATGGCCTTCTTTAACCCCCAAAAACCTAAGTGAGGATTAAAAGAAAAAGAAAAGGGAGAAAAGTCGAACATCTACATAGAGTACAACAGAATGAGAAAAGATGCCATCTCATCCTACACCCATTAGCTTCCTAAGGAATGCATATTATGCCACTAAGAGACTTTTGATGAGTAGATCTACAAGATTCATATCCATAAGGATCTTGACAAGCTCAATGGACTTGTCCTCTACCACCTCTTTGATGAAATAACAGCACACTTGAATGTTCTTCCTTGTTGCATGAAGGATTAGATTATGAGCAAACTAAATAGCACTCGTCAAATCCAAACATAGTATAGGATTCATGATCATACCAAGATCTATAATTAGACAGCCTAACCATAGGGCCTCCTTGGAAGCCTCAATGGTTGCAATATACTCAGCCTTGTTAATAGACAAGCCATGCATTTTTGTACCCTAAGCATCCAAGAGATAGCACCTCTAGCATAGGTAAAGATATACCCATATGTAGACTTCATGTTACCTCCATGTCCTACATAATTAGTCAATGTAACCCATAACTCCTATATCATGGCTACCATAGCAAATGCACATATATGCAATGCCTTTAAGATATCTCATGATACCCTTCATGGAGTCCAAATGTTACCTACTAGGAGTAGCCATATAATGTGTTACAATTTCCACTACAAATGCTATATCAAGACAAGTGGCTACCACAGCATATATTAAATTACCCACAGCAAATTCATATGGAACCTTCACCATCTCAGCCCTCTCATCATCTAATTATCTACTTGACTAACCTTCGCATGAGAAGGTAGTGGACATCCAATATGCTTACCATCTTGCATATGGAATCACTCAAATACTTTATGAATGTACTCTTTCTAGGATAAGTAGAGAAGTGTCTTAGAGCGATTGCATGTAATGTGCATACCAAGTATGTGTGAGACTTACCCTGTGTCATTTATCTCAAAGCTCTTCTTGAGATGAGTGGTTAAAGCATCCACCTTAGCATAAGCACTCCCAGTAATAAGTATATCATCAACATAAAGAACCAAGATAATAAGGCTATCATCACGGGCCTTCTTCCTATATAGACACGCATCCATATCACTATGAGAATACCACTATCACAATGCATGAAAGTATCAAGCTTATGGTATCACTCCCTAGGTGCCTGCTTAAATCCATAAAGCCTATTCTTCAATTTGCACACTTAGGTGTTCCCTAGCTTTTTCCACAAAGCCCTTAAGATGCAACATATAAATATCCTCATGCAAGTCCTTATGTAGAAAAGTCATCTTAACGTCCATCAAATAATGTTCCAAATCCAACTAAGTAATCAAGGCCAAGACCAACCATGGGGTAGTCATCTTGACCATGGGAGAGAAGATCTCATCAAAATCAACTCCCTTTTCCTACTTAAAACCCTTAGTAACCAATCTAACCTTATATGTTGGATTAGGGTGATTGCGACTACTCTTCAACTTGTATACCCAGTTGCATGGCAATGCACACTTGCCATTAGGCAAAGAAATTAAGTCCCATATATGGTTCTTATATAGTGAATCAAACTGAGACAGCACAGCCCTCTCCCAAGAATGAGAATCCACCTCTATGTGCATAGCCTTCTCATAGGTAAGTGGCTCAATAAAGTCTATCACACCATCACATAATTCATAGAGGGCTCATAACAATCATCAAGAGAGGACGTGAAGCTCTAGCAAAGCATCTCAAAATTGGTTATAGAGTTTGTACTACTTATCCTCTCTATCTAACATTATGATCCTACACAACAAGCAAATCATGAACCACTACACCGACAATAATTGTAGTAAGATATCTCACTAGGGCTAGTTGAACTATAATTGGGAGGATGCTCTTGAAAGATCACCATGTCTACCTCAATCACCTACTAGGGTCTCATATGCATCTTCTCCTTATGGAAAATAACATCATGGCTACCTATAACCTTCCAAGTCTATGGTTTTCAAATATGATAGCCCATCTTACCTACATCCCCATATCTAAGAAAGATGCATTTAACATATTCGGATCTGATTTATTGCACTTATCTTTGGAAATATGGAAGAAATCCTCACAGGTAAAGACTCACAAGTGTGCATATGAGGGAGGCCCACTAGGCCATACCTCCTCTACAACTCTACCACCAAGAGCAGTGTATAGGGATCTATTAATGAGGTGCACAATAGAAGTAACTACCTCATCCCAGAAGTGTTGCAGTAAGCCTGCCTAACTAAGCATACTACAAATTATTTCTTGAATAGTCTTGTTCATGTGCTTTGCAATACCATTTGGGGTGGAATCTATGGGGTAGTCAATTAATTCTTAATACCCCTCTCATCACATAGCTAGTCAAAAGCTTTAGAAACATATTTACCCCCATTGTCAAACCATAGGTATTTTTACATATACTAACCATGGTAAGAAAGTGTTGTAACATAGGTAAAATATCCCATTTCTGCTTAGTACAATAAGCCTAAACCTTATGCAAATAGTCATGTATGAATGTAACAAAGTACTTTGTGCCAACAAAGGACTAATAGAGCATGGAGCCACAAACATTGGAATGCGTAAGAGCCAAAGGCTCACACACATGCATAGAATGAGAGTTCTTCTACAAATTACGAGTCTACTTGCAGTAAAATAATGACACGTGGGTTAAAACAAGAATAAAGGTCAAAAGATATTACAAATGGGTCAATATTTTCATTCAGGTATGTGCCCAAGCCAAGAATGCCATAAAGATACATGTGAAAGATTGGTTACAGTCAAAACATGGTTAACATACCTAGAAATAAGCAAAGGATAGAGGCTACCAACATTGGCACCTCTAGTAAAAACAAGACTGCCACAAGTGATCTTCCATGAAGAATCACCAAAAGATACATAGTATCTCATCCTATTGTCCAGTTGAAATAAGACTTTTTCTAAAGCTGAGACATGATGTACATCACGAAGCACAAAAGGAGTACTAGTACCAGATGGAAATTTAACATCACCTATGCCAGTGATATCCAATGTAGTATTGTCTCCCAATCTAATAAAACCCATACTAGTATGGTAGCTATGAAACCAATGGTGATGCAAGGTAACATGGAATAAAGCACTTGAATCAAGAAGCCAACACTCAAGTAAGTGGATGGTGCATCAATCAACCAAGTAGCATCAAGAGATGAAGCTATAAGGATGTAGTCATCAAAACTGTATTCCAAGGCATTTATCTCATATATCTTTACACTAGACTTAGGCACAATCTCATTGAAATTTGTATTTTCTTATTATTTTTCCTTGCCTTTCTCATTGCACCTATCATTGCATATTTTTTGGCACTATGGTATAGTGTGACCATGCTGCTAACAATAGTGACAAGTCAAAGAGGGCTTACAATCATAGGATTTACTATAAGATTGTCCACTAGATTGAAACTTTCTCCTATTGGGCTATGCGTCTCTACCACAATTAGTATTACCATTTCCACCATTTTTGGCTCTAAGAATAAGTGCATGAGAAGTGTGTGTTGCATCAATATTCTTCTTGTAATAAGTAAAGCACTCTCTATATCACTCCATTTAAAACCATTCTTGATATATTTACACTAATAGTGGTACAAAATATTCTCTATGACTCTAGTACTCTAACAAGAAAGAACAAAGACTTTATGTTATCCTCAAACTTGATATCCTACAAGATAAGCTGGTTGAAAATAGAGTGAAACTCATTCAAATGAAGTAAACATAGAGGTGCCCTTCTTCATGTGAAGGTCCAAAAACTTCTTCAACCAATATAATTGAGATGTAGGACTCTACTTATCACAATGATCATATATCTCCTTCTATAAATCATATGCATCACCATTAGAGATAACATTGAAATACACATTCTTAAATAAAGACAATATGATATTGGACTTGCATAACTCATCAAGTGCATCCCAATCATCTCTATTACAACCTTTTTTCTTTATACCCTTGGTCTTAAATGGTGTAATCTACTTCTTTTGCACCAATACTTGCCATATTGACATCTTCCAATATTGGAAATTGTTACCATCAAGCTTTTGAATGTTGAAAATAGCACTATCAACTAATGCATTAGAAGTACCTACCATAATGACTACAAATGATTGCAAATTAAAAGAGTACAGGCTGCTATAATTATAGCAAAATTTTCCCAAATTTGAGCCAAAAGGGTGGACAAGAGGTGGGAAACAATAGAAGATATAGCTATCCACAAACAATATGTAGTAGAGTGCTCAAACAAGGTATCTACACTCAAAGAGACTACTCATAAATAATATTCAGCATTAGTATCTACAAGAATTGTATTAAATGACCATATATTAGTAGGCAAGTGACCAATGGAGTAATCTCCCATTGTTAGGAATATCTAGATAGCAATCCGAGATATATAAAATGCAATTAGCAGTATAGTAGACAAGTACTAAGCACTGTCAAAGTATACGGAGTGTCAAATATATAGACGCATGAAACCAATGAACCATAACAATGATAGGTACATGGCGTCCAAATTCTTAAAAGAAAATCATCCCACAAGAGTTAATATTTGCAAGAATAGGGTATGCATATAGCAATCGAGCATGTACATGAGCAAGAGACTTTCACTATCTCTAAAGAAACAAGTTTTGCAAAGTAAATACAAGCATCTCCAAGTAAAAGTAAATTTGGAATGCAAAGTGAGCAAGTGCATCTCAAGACATAAGTATCATGGCATCTGAGAAGCCCAAGTATATCATAACTATATTTTGAAGTACATACATCCAATACGTCTTCATCCGCAAGTTAATAATCACTAAAGAAAATATCCAAATCTCAAACAAATCCAATGGGGCTCAAATAATAATCTCAAAGTGCCATCAAAGCATATCCAAGAGCACACATTTAGGCCAGGCATCCATATAAGCATATAGAATACCCAAAATACTTGTAGGCGTTCAAACCATAAAGCTTCACTATTGTATACTTACTGTCCAAAGTATTATTACGACAATAAACCCTTCAAAACTAAGCTACATAAGCTCTAGGCAATCCAAGTAGCATCTCAAATCATCATCATAATATCAAGCACCAAAATAGCATAAAGCTTCACTATTTTATACTTACTGTCCAAAGTATTATTACAACAATAAACCCTTCAAAACTAAGCTACATAAGCTCTAAGCGATCCAAGTAGCATCTCAAAGCATCATCATAATATCAAGCACCAGAATAGCATCATCAAGGCATTATATATGCATTATGGGAGCTCATTGTTTGCTGCTCACTAGGTATATAGTAGGTATGTACTAAACTGTGAGTAGATGACTAATCAAGGACTCTTCAAATAGTTCTCAAAGAGCAATCCAAACAATGGTAGAATTATTGCCAAAGAGTATGCCAAGTGTTGAGAGCTCAAGCAAGAGCTGTGAATGATAATCTAGGTTAGGAGAGAGGGTAGTAGATTAGGCCCAATTCATGCATCCCACCGTTGTTGTCACTCTCTAACTAAAGTTGCTAAGGCCAAACCTCACTTGGGAATTCTTAAAGAGTCCTAGGGAAGCTACTTGACAAGCTAAGAGCAAGCTAGAGCAAGAAAATATAGGAAGAATATCAATACATAGATTGAATGAATGGAACAATCACTACCATGAAAATAGGGAATGAAGCTTCTTCATGAACTAAAGAAAATGGTCAATGAAGCTCCTTAAATGCCTACTTTGATACTAGTTGAAAGGTAGAGCAGAAGTGGAAGCAAGAAGAGAGCAAGAGCTGCAAATGACTCTTGGAATTCTTTAAAAAGGATGATGAGTTTGTCTTCGTCCTTTTTTAAGATCGTCTCAATAATGCAAACTTAGGAGGCTCTCCTTCCCCAACAACATTTAATTTCTTGACCTTCATGGGCCCCTCAATCGGTCATCTAAATCTTCCTTCTTGTTTTCCTCCCAATAAAATAATTACGTGGTTCCCATTTTTTGAATTGAGTGAGACAAGTTGATTCTAAGAAGGCTAGGGTGCTATTTAGATTATCACAAAACACACACACCACAAACACAAAAGAAACCTGCGAAAGAGACAATAAAACATAGATAAGATTGTCACCAAGAAATTACTCGTACAAAATAGTACAAACCACCCCCAAGAGAACCACATCCTAGGAAAAATTTGACATATTTCCATAGATATGCAACTGAAATCTTCATGATATGCATATAATCAAGCATCCTAATCCCTATACTAGGCACTAGAAACAAGAGAAACTACAAATTGTGCCCCTAACAACATGATTGTGACCATCAAAAAACCAAATAGTAATCAAAACATAATACCTTGATATCATGGGAACATGATGACAAAGATTCACTAAAAGACTATGTCACCCACAATCCCCCGTAGGGCGTTCATGAATTAGGTGATAAATATATAGTGTGGATGGATGAAAGTTCAATGCTAGGTTGATTTGAATCCATTATTATCAAGGAGTGAATTTTTTTATTAGGTAATAAACCTTAGAAAAGAAAATTATGGTTCCTTGATTATCCATTAAAATTTATTAAGTTCAACACGGTGCATTAATGCTCAATAGCTTCCTAGGGGTAACTCCCTAGCTTTGCAGCAAAAGTCTCTAATGTACTCTCTCTCTCTCTCTCTCTCTCTCTCTCTCTCTCTCTCTCTCTCTCTCTCTCTCTCTCTCTCTCTCTCTCTCTCTCTCTCTCTCTCTCTCTCTCTCTCTCTCTCTCTCTCTCTCTCTCTCTCTCTCGTCTTTTTCATGTTTTTCTTTTCTATAACAAATCCATGAGTAGTGGACGAGCCTTAGGATACTAAAAAACAAAAATTACTTTGACCCCTTGCGATAGCATTGGTAGGTATTGTAATGGACACTCAAGCAAGGACAGCCCTCAATTCATATACAAGCTAGTACATCCCTTGGTTCCTTGAATTTTCTAGAAGATTCTAGAACATTTTGGAAAATGTCATCATTGCTTATGCCATCGCAATGATATCAATATACCATGTGTTAGCATGCCATGTGGTGTACTCTTGTAACAATGTTTGGTCCCCCTTAACCTCCTTCGACTATAGCCCTTCAAACTTGCCAACACTAGTTGTGAAGCTCCTGCGAGGTAAGTCCTCTTCTAGTTCTTGTCTTGTTATATCAATGGAGAAGGGACAACAAGGCTCTTTCTGGAATAGGTATATCGACACCACAAGTTACCTAATGATATTTTCTATGATTGTGGCCCCTAATTTATATCTAGTTTTTGAAGAAACCTTTTTAAACTTCTTGGAGTACAAGTGAATCTCTCTTCAACCGATCACCCATAGAGCAACGGGGACGAAGAAAAAGAGTGAATCAAGTCTTGGAGAAATACCTTATATGCACAATCAACTATCATCAAGATAATGGGGTGGATTTATTACCCTTGTTGAGTTTGCATATAATAATTCCTCCCATGCCTCCACTCAATTCACACCATTATTTGCTAATTATGGTCAACATACAAGGTGTGAAGGATCAAGAGAGCTATGGCGGGAGAGCAAGAGCAAGAGAGAGAGAGACTCACAATGTGGGAACTCCAACATTCAATGTGTGACCATCCTTCCCTGTCACTAAAGATAAAGAATAAAGTGACGGTGATGGGTGCCCACCACTTGCAGTGCAAATCTGCCCCACTGAGAAGTGAAAAAGAAAAAGAAAAGATAGTACAACATGTACACATGTACAATAGGATGAGGAAAGACGTCATCTCATCCCACATCCATCAATCTCCCGAGGAAGGCACTCTACAAGGAGGCTTTTGGTGAGCAGATCTACAAGATTCTGGCTAGTTGAGATCTTGACAAGGTCAACACACTTATCCTCAATGACCCCGCGTATAAAGTGATACCTCACCTCAATGTGTTTTGTCTTCACATGGAAGACCGGATTCCTGGCTAACTAAATAGCACTCGTAGAATCCGAATGCAATGTAGGGATAGCATCAATACCAAGGTCATGAACCAAACAACCTAACCATATGGCCTCCTTGCAAGCCTCAGTGGCTACAACATACTCGGCCTCAGTGGTGGTGAAAAGAGTCGTACACTTCTGCACCCTGGACATCCAAGATACAACACCTCCAGCATAGGTGAACACATAGCCAGAAGTGGACTTCCTACTATCTGCATGTCCTACATAATCAAAGTCAGTGTACCCCACGACTCCTGTAACTTGCCCTTCAAGTACCTCATTAACTCTTCACGGCATCCCAATGCTTCTTGCCAAGTGTAGCCATATAGCGTGCCACAATATCAATTGCAAAGGCAATATCTAGACGAATGGCTATCATGGCATACATAAGACTGCCCAACCACTGTGGATGCATAGGGAATCTTGGCCATCTTGGCCCTCTGCTCATCTATCTGCGGACAATTGGCATGCGATACCTTCACATAAGAAGGCAATGGACAGCCAATAGGTTTCACGTCTTGCATGTGGAAGCGCTCAAGGACCCTATGAATGTACTCCCTCTATGACAAGTAGAGGAGTCCATGATGCTTATCGCATCAAATGCACATACCAAGTATGTGAGACGCTGTTAACCCTCAAACGAACAAGGTGGAAAAGCCAAAAAATTTAAGCGGAAGATAAGACCAAGGCAAAAGTGAAATAAAAGACAAAGGAGCACCAAGAAGAATCTAGAAACACAAGAAGAGCAGAAAAGTCATGTTGAGAAATCAAATGATGTATGCCTAAAAGAGGCTTTGTATAAGAGAGATGACAAAATTTTTATGCTCCAGAAGCTCTACGAAGAGATATCTAGAATCCCATAAGCACAGAGAAGAAAGTGGTACTATCCAAAAATCTATATAACCATTTACTTGACACTCATCCATAATAAAAAATAACTTTTAGTTTGAGTCACTCAAGATTGTGTTTATGAGTCCAATCTAATCTATCTTGGAACCTAATTCACTTGATTTACAATCTCTTCTCTTTATCATGTATCGTGTGTTTGATTTGCATCCACCATAGCTCATCTAGTTCTAGGTCCATGACTCTCAACATGGTATCAGAGCCTTGGCTGAGCTAGGTAGCTAGTGGTGTGATTTCTTCCTGAACGGATCATAGGTCTTGTTACTTCTCGAGTCCCTCTTCACTCTCTTTCTCTCTCTATACACTTAAGCTTCATGAATCCATCATATATGCATCAGACCATTAATGCGAGATCCTATCTTTTCAAATAATGCTTTAGAGAAAGCATGCACTACAAAATTTCAAAAAGGACACCCATATAACTGGTTGAACCAGAGAAGGGGAAGGCATATCATTAATAACTCAATTTACGAGCCAAAATTTCCAACATTCTTTCTAAAACAAAGCAAGATTCTACAACCTAAGAGCTCGTGGAGGGAACCACCGCCGTATCCTATGTAATAGTTGCAGACAGTTGGTGAAGATCCGGACCTAGTGAAAACACCTGATGTACTGCAAGTATTGCATCCGACTATATCCTTCTGCTACGAATATGTAGTGTGAAATGCCCTACGTACAACAAATGGCCCAAATGATTGAACAGAGAAAGGGGGAGGGATTTGGATCAATTGTATGGTGATCCCCCAACGATCGCAAAAAGAAGAGGAAAAATCAGATAGCAAAGCCGACTTTGCTTTCATAGCGCCCTCCTCTCAAGCATAAGAAGAGATTCTCTTTCATAGGCAAAGCAGGTAAAGGGACAGCATTGATGGAGCTATCAATGCCTAGTGTGTTGTAGGGCATGAAACATGAAGGACAAGGCTATGATGGCCCTGCAAAATTGGAGAGAAAGGACGATGTGAGCTGTGCCACTCAAGCTTTATTATTAACACATGGCATTGCAGCTGCAAAACAATGCAAGGGGGCAGCAAAACTCAGTCAAGGATTGCCCACTTGCAACATTCAGCATCGCAAAGATTGCATCATTATAAAAAATCTGTAGGACCAGAATGACGAAAAGAAACCTGCAGAAGATCTGACACAAGTCAACGCGATAGAAATCAAATTCGACATTCCGGTACGTTTCATGGTAGTAGGTCGACATATCAACATCAGATTCATTTCCTAATCCAAGCTTTCAAACAGGAAAAAAAACCTAAGGTATCACCCATGTTCACACCTTGCCTTAATACAAAGGCCACTGCATATTTAAAGTGCTTCTCAAATTAAAGATAACTCACACATACATTATATGTTTCAACATTTATTATCTAGAATTTTGACATTAGCATTGTGTGCTTTATCGATAACTCTAAAGCATTTTGTAAATCGAGATTAGATACTGCCTAAGTATACATGTGGCAAGACCTTCCCATATCCCAAAATTGAAATGATTTGCTTATACCATTCCATGTTAAGCCATGTACTCCAAATTCGAGAGATATCCAAAGAGAAATATGTTCAACTTGTATGCCAAAAACATTGCAACATCCATGCTAAGCCAAAGGCCAATCCTATGTATGGCAAAGAAATCTTGTCAAGAGAAAACCATGTACCTATAAAGCACAAAGATCGTGTCAAGAAGACTGGAGCAAAAAGCATGTACCACGCATCAACAAAAGGGATAAAGAGCACAACTGAAGTCAAAGAAATCTTACACCATGAAGACCAAAATGTTTGAAGATCAAACATTGGAGCAAAAGACCAAGAAGAAGATCAAAGAATGCCAAAGAAGCATGAAGGAAATGAAGAAGATAAAATACTCTGTTGCTACAACAAACAAAATGTCTTGAAAATTTTCCCATCATGGATCATGTAGATCTGTCCCATAGTGGATCTTGTATTCCCTTAGTGGATCTACTTCCCATAGTGGATGTAACAAACCCTACCAAAAATGTAAAATTTCAAGCCTACTTGACTAGGCTGCTAGAGAGCTAGTCTCCCGAGCCATGTCATCATGTAAGGGGGGCAAAAGCCAACAAGGGTAGAGACTCATCATTTGAGGGGGGTGTTGAGAAATCAAATGATGTATGCCTAAAAGAGGCTTTGTATATGAGAGATGACAAAAGTTGTATGCTCCAGAAGCTCTAGGAAGAGATATCTAGAATCCCATAAGCACAGAGAAGAAAGTGGTACTATCCAAAAATCTATATAACCATGTAATTGACACTCATCCATAATTAAAAATGGTACTTTCAGTTTGATTCACTCAAGATTGTGTTTATGAGTCCAAGCTAATCTATCTTGGAACCTAATTCACTTGAGTTACAATCTCTTCTCTTTATCATGTATCGTATTTTTGATTTGCGTCCACCATAGCTCATCTAGTTCTAGTTCCATGACTCTCAACGAGTCCTAAATCAAGGAAAAAGGCGCATGAGAAAAAGCATGAGTCTATCCCAAGTCTATACTATTGTAAAAAAGTGCAAGGCACACCATGATTTATTTTAAGAGTGTCGAGCTCTCACCCGTGCAATTTGTAAAGATGGATGGGCGTTAGGAAGGAAGTTAGGAAGATAGGAGGACAATGGGAAAAAGGGCCCAACAGGCCACGGCCGGCCATGTAAAAAAGGGGATAAGGGGATGACTGCCCAAAAGGGATTTAGGGTTTTGTATATAAAGTTGAAAAGTGAATGAGAAGCTCATTCTTGTGTGTGGCCAAAAGTGGCTCTGCTCTTCTTCTTCTTCTTCTTCTTCTTCTTCTTCTTCTTCTTCTTCTTGCTTGCTTGAGCTTGTGCTTGAGAGAGGGAGTGTGAGAAAGTGTGTGTGTGAGGGTGAGGGGTCAGGGAGGAGAAGCTCTCCATCTTCTCCTCTCTTCTTCTCTTGTCTTTCTCGCGGAAATGGATCTTGGAGTAGGAAGCTTGAGGATGGAGCTCGCTTGAAGCTTGCACTTGGATCGTGGAGCTACTGGAGTGCTCCGGAGAGGAGGTAACTTGATCGGGCATGGAGGTAAGCTCACTACACCCGTAGAGAGGATGGCGCATCGGCTATGTGAGAGGTAGCCATCAGTGCTCGCTTGGAACGCTTGAAGCAATAAGCAGTTCGTGGGTCTTGGCAATTAAGCGAGAGCTTCCACATTTTGGTTCCGTTGTCGGACCAACGAATTCAAGCCTTGAGTGCTTGCGCGCTTCCAATCGAGCATTGAAGTAGGGTTTTCCCCGAACTAGTGCTTGAGGTAGATAAGTAGGAAGTGAGGGAGTTTGAAGAGGTATTCGATCTTATTAGCAAGTAGGTTTTTGGTTTTTTGGATTTGGAAAAGCATGTTGGAGTAGTGTAGGTATTTGCTTTGTGATTTGGATGCATTAGGGTAGGAAAAAATAAAGAAAAATAAGAAAAATAAGCATCGAGGTTTTTGTTGTCATAACAGGGCACGAGGTTTTGATTCATTTTCCGATTTTCATTTTGGAGTTTATTGCCTATTCCAGATATATACAACTCTTCCTCTCCATCCATAGCTTTGATCTGGAGGTGTGTGCGATAGGCCGTGACATGAATCGTGTGATTCAAGCAATTTATCATTGCACCGGCCAAAATCGTGCCGCATTTGGCCCGTCCAAGTGACGATGATTTTGGGTCAAGTCTCAGAATCAGCCCTCAGCCCACTCGACTCAGACACCGACCGCTCGGCCCATCTGAATCAACCACTTGGACAAACTTAATATTCGGCCCAACTTGGCACTCGGCCCTTGGCCCTTTTCACTCGGGCCTCGAACCACTCGGCCCACTCGACCTACTCGGACTGGTCAAATTCACCCTTCGGACCGTTTGCATTTGACCCACCTGACTCGGCCCTCGAATGGATTGAATCGAACATTCGGCCCCCTGCAATTTGGACCTGCTAGGCCGAATTTGGATTTTTTCAAGATTCTAACCTGTAGATTCTGAAACCGACCAGAGACCACATAGAGTCAAAAGCACATCATAGATCTATTACTAGACTGAAATCTAGAGCAAGTAGTTCAAAACTTAGCTACAAACGGTCCTTCCAATCGCACATGGTGTTTAGCGTAACGGCCCTACGGGCTAGGAAGGATTGTCCCCCCCCCCGGGACCCCCAAGTAGGTTGGAGAGAAAATGCACGCTGTGACGACAGGTCCTCCAAATTAGATCCTAGTGTAGTAACGGCTCTACACAAGCATGGAGTCTCACTTGCAAAGGAGCAACCAAAAGCCCATACCCGAACAAAGACAAATGGAGACCCTAGAACCTCAATGGGCCAATCTAGCCAACAAGGGCAAAAAGGCCACACCGCAAAAACACGTATATGTTGCATTCGGATTGCATCTAGCCAAAGCGGAAAGCAACAATATCAAGCTACAACTTCGAGGATGACTAATTATGGCATTCCTGACGATAGATGCACCTTGAATAGCACTGCACAGACAATCCAAGACATCAATGGAGAATCCACATATGATCGTGTAGTTGGGGACTCAAAGGTATGCATCAGAAGGCTAAAATTTACAAGCCAAGACCCGGAAGATGAAGGCATAGTATCACTTGCTTATCTTAGGGTCAAACTCACCGCAAAAAGAGAGCACACTGTCGATACCCTCATTAATGAAGGAGTTGATTTTAATATCTTGACCTATGACGCATGGACCCTACTAGGCCAACCAAAGCTCACACCCACTAATGCAACTCTTAGTCCTTATGGAGGATACTCACAAGCACTTATAGGGAAGTGCAAAATCCTTGTAACTATTGAAATGGAAAGCTTGCCTATCATATTCCATGTTCCTCCAAATAGTGCTAATTGTGGAAAGGAAACCCTCCTCGGACGACCTTTCAAAAGGGCGACGAAGTGTGAGGCCGACTATGTAGCACAAAGGATACACTTGACTCTACTGGGTGTGAGGATAGTCACAACCTTTAGAAAGGGTGACCTCATTAGACCTCCAAGGAAAGGCAAGGAAGGTGTTGACATAATAGGCAAGCCTACTAATAACGAGAGCAAGGATTTGTTGAAAGAGTTGATACAAGCGCATGTTGAACAAAGAGAACCAGTGAGCAAGACTGTGCTTGAAATAAGAAGGTCAGGAGACAATGCCAAGGACAGGCTTTGGACTTACAAATATCGTAGAAGACCACAAAAGAAGCCCAAGCCTTATAGAAAAAGGCATCGATGGAGAGCCAGCACAATGTCACGATGGATATCCAAAGCGTTACTATGTGCTCAATGATATTACGCAGGTAACCAATGGATTTGGGTACCGAAACCCTTGACTGAACCACCTCTGTAAGATGAAGGCCAGATTGTATCAAGAGCAAAGAAGCACTAGAGGAAATCTAAATGAAAAACCAAGTCTCGAGTCAAAAACATTAGATTGACCAAGCCCCTTGCGATCGAAATCAAGAAACCAAAGAGGACTATTAGAAGGGTAGATCCTCAGCCTAGCGTGCTTAACAAGCGAATATCATATATACCTATCGAGTGTGCACAAAGACCACTGGTTCCCAAGGAGCCTTTGATTTCTCAAGAGGATAATGAGCACCACAAGCACAACATTGCTCATGGTAAGGTTGGTTGCTCAACAAAGCACATGGCAGAATCATCTAACAGCCCTGAGAAAATCTTCCAGCCAATGCCAAGTCCACCTAGGAGTCCCAAATCTCCTACACCCTCTTTCCCTAAACAGACACAGGAAGCACAATAGTAATCTTCAAGTGCAACTACTCAATCCCAATCTCTACCTCTAGCTAAGCTTCCAAATGTCCAAGAGGTGGGACATGACACCACCCATAGCTCTCAGCCCAAGGATATGCATGTGCAATCTATTGTGACTAGATCAACTGAGGCTCAATCTGCACAAGTGAATGCTCAATGAGCAACAAAAGACATGACCACTTTTGATCTGCCTAAGGACTTGACATCGGAGTCTACTAACAGTAGCCACCCCACTAAACTAAGTGTTACTACTTCCAATCAGGAATCACAGCAGTCACAACCCTTAAGTGGTTAAAGGGGCAAGCTCCCCAACTGTACAAACCTCCCTTACCTGCTACTAATACATGTCACGTCTTTAACAAGCGCCGATTATATGCATTGCAGTTAGCACCATAGGATTTTGATAAAGTGATATCTTTCTGTGTTACATCTGCTCATTATAATTGATGCATGTGACTTGCATATACTCTCACGAAGTGTCGAGTGGATGTAGGACGACACAGGTCTTTGTACGAAAGTGTTCAATGCCCAAGTCACCGCAAGACCAGCAACCTCACAAAGAACCATGATGAAGCTTCACCGCCGAAAGTGAAAATTACCCTTGTCAATTGCCCACATCGCATGGCCCAAAGCCTGATCGGTGACCACTCTCTCTTTCTGAGTCAAACTCTACACCTAGCACTCACAATAGCTGTTACAACAATTGTGCCAACATCGCATGTGACAAAGAGGTTTTGCAAAATCTCAAGTATATCTCTCCATCTCAACAACTGTTCCTCTAGCATCAAGGCTAGTAACACAATCATCCTTGTAATATCCATTTTTCGCAACCTTTGGTTCTCGACATTTCTTAGTCCAAATGAAAGGCTGACAGCCTCAATGTATTGCATTGGTTGTATTCATTTTATCCAAAAAAAAAAGAGAAAAGAGAAAAAAGCACTCACAATCACAACATAGCACCTAGGGGTCCTCAAATTAGGTACGTCTAGTGACCTTGGTCGGCTAGCTCCGTCCCTAATCCCCTAGCCCTTTTACATATCCCCCACAATCGTTCAAGGCACATTAAGGGCAGGACATACCTAGGGAGCTCATCTCGCCTATGGTTAGACCTATCACCCTAAACCATTTGCGCAATTCTTTTTTGCACTCCATCTTAGTGCCATTGCAATCAATAGTGGTAAGGAAGGCATGAAAGACCATGGAAAGTACATTGTACTCTTCAAGTAGCCACCAACTACCAAAGCAAAGGCATCAATGAGCTTAATTATGCTACATCGCGTGGTCAAAATCACAAATGATGTCTCAAGAAGCCTTCAAGTGTATTTCTCCTCAGCATCGAAAATTTTTCCCATCCCATCAAACCCTTGCTTCATCCACGCATTGCTATGAGGAACCAACCCAACAGTCTTCTACCTACATAATATCTAAGTATGCACATGCACTCACATAATATCTGCACCACAATCTATACACAGTTTGGGTCTTCAAGTGCAGGACATTACTCTCAGTATGCTTAGAGTTCGACCTGTCTCCCAAACTAATCAAACTATGTCTTGTGCACGATAAGAAGACTAGCACTACCCCAGGGAGAGACTACATATGAGAGGTTTTTAATTGCAAATATTGCAAACTCCAATGAAAGTACCGTCAGCTCTTCATCAACACTCAACTCTAAATTCTTATCCTTCATCATTGTACAATCCCACCAACGAATCGTCGCCCCCCCCCCCCCCCAAGAATCCCCCGAATATCAACACATGTGCCAACCCATGAGTGCAACTCCCAACAAAAGCCAGCCATATCCCCAACTTCAACAACCTTATCGCCAACCACCAACCACATGCCCCAAATGACCTTCATCCGCCCCACCACCAAAACTCCTCCACGGCAAACCAGAGCTATCCCTTCCACCCACATCTTCGGTGCATGCCAAATCCTGCTACCTACAACGATGAGTACTATGGGACTAGCACTCATCTAGGACGGGGGTAATGTTAACCCTCAAACGAACAAGGTGGAAAAGCCAAAAAATCTAAAGCAGAAGATAAAGCCAATGCAAAAGTGAAATAGAAGACAAAGGCACACCAAGAAGTGTAGAAAAGTCCTAAATCAAGGAAAAATGCGCACAAGAAAAAGCAGGAGTCTATAATTTTGTAAAAAAGCGCAAGGCGCACCATGATTTATTTTAAGAGTGTCAAGCTCTCACCCATGCAATTTGTAAAGGTGGATGGACAGTAGGAAGGAAGCTAGGAAGATAGGAGGACAATGGGAAAAAGGGCCCATGCCACGGCCAGCCATGTAAAAAAGGGGATAAGGGGATGACCACCCAAAAGGGATTTAGGGTTTTTTATATAAAGTTGAAAAGTGAATGAGAAGCTCATTCTTGTGTGTGGCCAAAAGTGGCTCTCCTCTTCTTCTTCTTATTCTTCTTCTTTCTTGCTTGAGCTTGTGCTTGAGAGAGGGAGTGTGAGAGTGTGAGGGAGTGAGTGTGTGAGGATGAGGGACCGGGGAGGAGAAGCTCTCCATCTTCTCCTCTCTTCTTCTCTTCTCTTCTCTTCTCTTCTCTTGCTCGCGGCAATGGATCTTGGAGCGGGGAGCTTGAGGATGGAGCTCTCTTGAAGCTTGCACTTGGATCGTGGAGTTACCAGAGTGCTCGGGAGAGGAGGTAACTTGATCGGGCATGGAGGTAAGCTCACTACACCCGTAGAGATGGATGGCGCGTTGGCTATGTAAGAGGTAGCCATTAGTGCTTGACTTGGAACGCTTGAAGCAATAAGTGGTCCATGGGTCTTGGCGGTTGAGCGAGAGCTCCCATAGAGGCCTATCCCATATCCTTCATCTCAAATCTCTTCTTGAGCTGAGCCTTAAGAGCATCTAGCCCATCATGAGCTTTCCCTGCTAATAGCATGTCATCCACATAGAGCACCAAAATAAGCAAATATCCATCATGGGATTTCTTCGTGTACAAGCACAGATCCATAGCACTACGGTTGTAGCCTTGTGACTACATAAAAGCATCGAACTTATGGTACCATTCCCTAGGTGCATGCTTCAAGCCATAAAGAATTTTCTTCAACCTACACACTAGATGCTCCCTGCCAGGCTCTACAAATCCCTTAGGCTACTCCATATAAATATCCTCATGCAAATCCCAATGTAAAAATGCCATCTTGACATCCATCTGATACAAGTCCAAGTCAAGCTGCACGACTAAGGCCAAAACCAAGCGGAGGGTGGTCATCTTAACCACAAGAGAAAAAACTTCATCAAAGTCAACTCCATGTTCCTGTTTAAAACCCTTAGCAACAAGTCTTGACTTATAAGCCAGCTTGGGGTGTCTAGGGGTGCTCTTCAACTTGTATACCCATTTGCATGGCAAAGCCTTATTGCCACTAGGCAAGGAAACAAAATCCCAAGTCCCACTCTTATGTAAGGAGTCTATCTCAAACTACATAGCCCTCTCCTAGGAGTGACTTTCATCCCTGCCCATAGCCTCATCATAAGTGAAAGGCTATCCTGCATCTGTAACCAAGACATAATGCATCGAGGGTTGAAATCTATCAAGGGGCATTTATCTCTAGTAGAATGTTGCACTGCAAGCTCTACTGCATGCCCAACGACACCCTGGCCATGAGTACCTGCTGCTGCTGTAAGCTATCGAGTTGGTTGTACGAGAGCTCATGGCTCCTCTTGAAATATAACCATGCGTATCTCCATTATCTTCTCAGGTTGCCTATGCATATTGTCTTCATGGAATACTACATCATGGCTACAGATGACTTTCCACACTTGCGGATCCCATAGATGGTAACCCATCTCTCCTGCATCTCCATAGCCAAGGAATATGTATTTAACACTCTTAGGATCCAGCTTGTTATGCTTGTCCTTGGGCACATGGCAAAATGTCTCACATCCAAAGACACATAAATGTGCATGAGAGGGAGGCTTTCCTGTCTATACCTCCTCTGTATTTAACACTCTTAGGATCCAGCTTGTTATGCTTGTCCTTGCGCACATGGCAAAATGTCTCACATCCAAAGACACATAAATGTGCATGAGAGGAAGGCTTTCCGCCTCCTCTGTAATCTAGAAATCAATGGCACTACAGGGTGATCTATTAATGATATGCACAGCAGTCATAACTACCTCAATCCAAAAGTACTAGGGTAGGCCTGCATGGCTAAGCATACTGCAAACCCTCTCCTGGATTGGTCATATTCATCCGCTCAGCCCTACCATTCTGGGGAGGGGTGTAGGGGGTAGTCAACTGATGCTTAATACCCCTCTCATCACATAACTGCTCAAAATCACGTGAGACATACTCACCCCCATTATACGTCCTTAGGCATTTCAGCCTATGGCTAGACTACTTTTCTGCCAAAGCAAGCCATCTCTGAAAAATTGCCAATACATCGGACTTTTGCTTTATGGGATGCCCATACTTTACGTGAAAAATCATCTATGAAAGTAAGAAAATACTTTGCACCACCCATAGACTAAAAGGGCATGGGTCCATAGACAAGCCCACAGACATCAGAATGGACCAAAGCCAAGGGCTCACTCATGTGTGATATACCAGACTTCTTATGCATAGACCTAGTTTGCCTACCCATAAAGACAATGATCACAAGAATCAAAATGAGAATAGTCAAGGGGTGGTAAGTACTGCAAACCAGAAAGAATTTTCATTCCCTCAATGGACATGTGCCCCAAACGGGCATGCCAAAGAGATACATGAGGTAAAGACCCCACAAAAAAAGCATGATCAATGGTAGATCTAGAAACAACTAAAGGGTAGAGGTTGCCAGTCACCTTGGCATCTCTCGCAAGCACAAGCCTGCCATGAGTAATCTTCCATGCAGAGTATCCAAAAGATACATGATATCCTATGTCATTAAGCTATCCAATGGACATGAGACTGTGTGTCAATGCAAGTACATGACATACAACGTGCATAACAAAACAGTTGTTAGAAGGAAGCTGCAACAGCCTAACATCACCAATGTTAACAATCTCAAGAGACATGTCATCACCCCAAGCACACAAAACCTGAAACAGAACGGTATGAATGGAACCAATCTCGACAAGGTGTCACATGAAAGGATGCACCTGAGTCCAAGAGCCAACACTATGCATACATAGAGTGTATCTCTGTCATCTGTGAAGCACTAGATGAAGTTGCTGAAGGATATAATCGCCATCACTATCCTCGAGCTACATAACATTGATCTCTTCAATTTTAACACGACTTAGCAGGTATTATGCTGCAATTAGAAGACTTTTCCTGGACTTTCTCTTTTCCCTTGTCTTTGAACCTTTCATTGCATAATTCATGACACTATGGCCTTATGTGGCCTTTCTTCCCACAATGATGACAAGTCATATTTGCATTTCTCCCACGAGACTTACTGTACAACTTACCACATGACTTGAACCAAGATTTCTATGAATCCCGTCCACGGCCATCACCACGGTCATTCTTTGCATTTCCATCATGTCAGCCTCTAAGTGTCAAATCATGAGACATACGAGAGGCATCCAAGTTCTTACGATTTATCTCTTCCTGGAGAAGGGAGCTCTCAACATCAAATAGCTTCAGAGTAGTGGTAGAAGCACATAAGGCAGTGCAGAATACATACCAAGACTCATTAAGAGTTCCAAGAAAGAACAACGGAGTGACATCCTCTTTGAAATCAATGCCCTACACTACCAAGTTCTTAAGAATAGCATGAAACTGGCTCAGATGAGCTAACATGGTCACATTCTCTTTCATACAAAGATCCATAAGCTGTTTCAGCCAATACATTTGACTTGTAGGACTTTGCTTGTCATAGAGGTTCTTGATCTTATCCCAAAGCTGCCAAGCACTCTATGCTTCCTCAACCACATTGCAATGCACCTATTCAGTGAGAGAAAAGATGAGGGTGGACTTGCATAACTCATCAAGCTCTATCTATTCATCATTAGTCATAGTTTCAGGCTATTGTCCACTCAACCTTAGTGGCTTTATCTACGATTTCTGCACCAATATCTGCCAAACTTGGCTCTCCCAATAGACATAATTTATACCATCAAGCTTAGTGATGTTGAAGATAGCACTGTTAGTGAAAGAAGATGCCATACTGCAAGCTGAAACAGTGTAGAAAGTTAAAAATGCTTGCTATAAATTGTAGAAAATTATCCAAAAACCACCAAAACCAAGGCAAAATGGTGAAAAACAAGTATTTTATGATGTTTCCCACCAAGTACCATCAAAAGCACATCAAACTAGGACGATTCAGCATGAAAAATACATGATAGTTCGAAGATATATGCTTGCTGTAATTTATGACAGCAATGTACAATGAGAGCTAATAGTAGGCAAAACCCAATATTCAAAGTCAATAATTGATTGTCAATGCAAAACTAGCATCAAGAGGGCATAAACAAGCATGTAATAGTCAAATTGACATGAGCCAACACCCAAGCATGTCAAAAAAGACCATCAGCAAAGTCGGTACACCCCCCCAATCAACAGGGCAAAATGTACATGCCACTGCCAAGACCTAACACAAGTCAATGTCTACTCATTGAATATAGAGCCAAATCAGCCCAAGTACATCTACACAGACCAAGGTATATCAACCATACATCATCCACGAGGAGATCCTAGTCTCAAAGATCCAAAAGCTCAATATGTGTAACCCGCACTGCTTAATGTTTGATAAGCATACAAAGACACTCCCACTAGCACAAAAGCCATAACTGTCAAGAAAACAAGCTCAAACAAAGCATGTAAGAGCACCGGTGACAAAGTATCCAAGAACATACATTAGTAAGACATCTAGAGCATATGAGTGGTCAAGTATCCAATGATAGCATCCAATGTCATGAAGACAATCCCAATCTCTGACAAGCCAAAGAAAGACCAAAATAAGCTCCAAAATATCCAAAGTCAAGCCCAAACAAAGCTCCAGTAGCATTCAAGTCCAAAAAATATAACTAGCATGTGTAGGTAACATAATCATCAAGCATGTACCAACGAGTCGTACATAGACCATAGGTATAACCTCTGTCACAAAGCATGCCAGTGTAGACCAATGTTAAGTAAATGCCAACTAATACGGAGCTCAAACAAGGCTCAAAATACATTTTGGAACCATCCAAATCATTTGCCAACCTTCATTTGAATCCCAATAGTCATATGAAACACCGGGAAGCACCTGTGAGACAAATAGACATAGCATAAAGTGACTAAATAAGCTTCAGTCCTGGAGTGTACATCAAAGATTTATGTGTAAAACTGAGTATTTCATGCCACTAAATCAGCTCCAAATGATGGCCAATCAATAGGCATACATTCCCCTAGCATTCAGGGACCATTCAGAACTAACTAGGCACCAAATGTCAATGCCAACCGAGCTATAGCATCAAATGTCAGTGTAACACTATTTATAACAGGCTCCAAGTATGCTTCTAGGCATCAAATGAGACCTATCCAAGTGTCCAATGGCTAGAGTAGCTAGAGAAGATACTCCTGTAGGTCATGTGATGGCGCAAACTGATTTGGGGCCTGTGGAAGGGTTTGGCAAGGGCAAGGCAAGGTTGGGGGGTTAGTCAAGGACCCCCGAGAGCTCCCTCTTGAAGGGAAAAGTCACCGGTAGAGTGTAGGCATCACAAGAAGCAAGAGGACATGGTTGCCCTACTTCACAAAACCTATGGACTGAAGTGAAATAACAAAAGAGAGCTCTAATACCTCTGAAGGAATGCCTTGAGGGTTCCCAAATGAGCCAGGTAGGTGCTCGAGAAGCCTGGGACGGGAGCTCCAAGGAGTCGCATATGGCTACAAAGAGTGAGAACCAATGGTGTAGGGATTTGAATGAATGCTGAAGGAGTCACGGACCAAGCTGAAATGCTCAAGCAACCATGCTCCGATACCAATTGAAAGGTGTGAATTATTGAAGCTTGCACAAGAGAGCTATGGTGGGAGAGCAAGAGCAAGAGAGAGAGAGAGACTCACAATGTGGGAACTCCAATAGTCACAATGTGTGACCAACCTTCCCTTTATTCATCTGTCACTAAAAGAATAAAGAATAAAGTGACAGTGACGGGCACCTACTGCTTGCAGTGTGTAGGCACGAGTACTATCAGTGTAGTAATACACGGGCAACTAGGTGGAGGCACCTTTACCTCCAACAATAGACAATCATGTAAGATCAAAGGAGAAGAATCTAGCTACTACTACAAACATATCTCAACACTTCTTTGATATTCATAAAGAGTTGCACAAATCAAACAAGATCAAGAGAATTATAAGAGAAATGTAAATAAGCTTCACATGCAACATCTATCATACAAAATTGGAGATCAAGTTTGGCTTCTTCAACATGATCTATGTTCTTCTTGCCCCTCTTAGGAACTAGATTATCGATGACTTGGGCCCTTCAAGATTCTTGGCCAAGTAAATCCAGTCACTTATCATCTCCAACTTCCTTAGTCCATGAAAATCCATCCTATATTCCATGTTTCAATCTTGGAGCCATGTCATACATCCAATATCCCTATAAGAATACCAAAGCCATTGCCTCTAATCATAATTGAATATCACTAAGAATATGAAGTAGACAAAATCTTGAATCCAAGAATTTTAAGAGACAAATTACAATATCTTGTCCATGGGAAGGTCTATGATGCAAGTGAAAAAATATGGGAACTAGCTTCACATCTTCAAAGAGCTCCTATTAAGATTAGGAAATTTCATCTTTAACACCCAACCAAGCCAAGGCCTACTCAAAAGCACACCACTACCTGTCGTGGAACTGAGTGCTAGAAGGGGGAGTAATGTAACAAACACTCAAGCAAGGATAGCCCTTGGTTCGTATGCAAGCTAGTGTAACTTTCATGAAGTTTCTAGAATATTCTAGAACATTCTAAAAGTTGTCTACATCACCACTTATGTCATCATTGATGTCAATGTTCCATGTGTCAACATGCATGTCATGCCATGTGACATCCTCTTATAATGACATGTGGTCCCCTTAAACCCCCTAGGCTATAGTATAAATAGGGATCACGTGCTACAAGCCCTTCAATCTTGCTAACACCAGTTGTGAGGCTCTTGCAAGGTAAGTCCTCATCTAGTTCTTGTCTTGTTCTAGTCTTATCTTGTATTGAGTCTTGTCTTGTAATCAAGCCACGCTCTTGTGAGCATTATCTTGTAGTCAAGTTCTCTTGTAATCAAGTTCTAGTTCAAATTCTCTTTCAAGTTCTTCTTTTGCAAGTTGTGAGAGAAATCTCCTCACTCTCAAAGAGCACTTACCATGCTCATAACAAGTATTGGTATGGTGTCCTCATCATGGATCATCCCAACTCCAAAGAGCAAGAGGAGCACTAATGGGACAATTGCCTTGCTTGTGATGGCTTTCCTCCTAGGACATTTGGGGTATATATGGGTTATCCCACATTCAAGGCATCATTACTCAGGTTGAGTATCCTTGGAAGGTTTGGTTTTCTATGGACACAGAAAATACGTGTCCAAGCTGCGCACAGTTCTAGCATTCAATGGAGGCTTTGAATTGAGTTGGAGCTCTTTCTCTTCCTCTTCCTCCCCCTAACACCATGACTAGTATGGGTCAATAGTCCATGAGGAGTAGTATGGGCCATCCTCATCATAGGTCCCATAAAGGTTTTAATATTCCTCCTCTTTGGTCAACTCCTCTATATAGTGCATAGAAGCATCACTTTTGGAGGATGAGAGACTATGGGAGCTAGGGGGCAAGGTCTTGCCTTGTAACGTGCCCACCCCTCAAATCACGGGACACGTCTTAGTAGTCCATCGAGAGATCAATCTAGAAGACGCCGCCTGACACTCCCAAGGAATGACACGGGGTTTTCCAACTAGGGTCTCTCGAGTCTTCCCTACAACGGAACTTATCCAGCCATTCCCACTAGGATCGACCTGAAGTCCGGGTTCCTAGCAGTCGAGTCTTCCTAATAGCCTTCTAGCGTCGGTCTACTTGCGTAGATACAACTAGACCCAAGCAGACTCATACCGTACTTGGTTCAAAGAGAATGGGAAACGAGAGGGATGCATCGCTCGACTTCTCTGCCTGTAGGGCATAGTCCCATTTCGGTCCCCTAAAATGGTATGAATCAGGATTCTAACCAACATTGTCTAAGGTCATCATCAGTCCTTCCCTAACCTTCCTCTTTAGCATTTCCTTTTGAGGAAAGCTCTCGGCCAATCGAGGCCACCCTTCTGTAGGATAGACCCATTGGTCACATCTACCACGCTTTCCTCGGGGGTTGTTTTAGTTATCTAATTACCTACCACGTTATGTTTGACACATAAAAGCAGCTTCCTTAATTAACCCGTTAGTCACAGGTTCCTTTACGTAATTTAGGGCACTGACACGAAGATAAGATAAAAAAAGACCAAACACTTCCTTAAATTATCTTAAGATTAATTTTTGCCTCCTTCCCATACAGGAGAAATTAAGTGTTCCTTTCTACCTCCGCAGAAAAATCCTTCCATCTCCCAGCAATAAAACCCGAAGGTTTATCCTCCCAAGATTCCGCCTTTGTAACTAGTATCAAGGCCTCGAGATCCCATCTCAAGTCACGTAGAACGCTTGTGTAGGGCCCGGAGGCATTGGGATTTACGGCCAGAGCCCCCACTGGCACCCAAGCGTCCTCCTACTCCAAGTAATTTCCACGGAGAGACCTCTTGTGCCGGGTTCGGTCCACATTCCCGGCGCGGATTCATAACCCCCTTAGTTAGGGTTTGGCAACTTGCAGGGGGTAGCTAGTGCCATCCTTCCTTAATTATTCCTTTAGGGAATCAATCACAGCTGAAGCACCCAGCTTACAAACATTAACTAAGGAAAACATCCCATCTGTACTTGTCCCTTGAGCAACTAGGGTAGCTCCCACGGTCTTCACTCCTTCTTTGCGCTTGGGGGCCATGGTAAGTAGCTAGCAAAAAACTCTCACTCTTCTTCCCTTCTCTTCCTTCTCTTCTCCTCTTCTTCTCTCTCTTCTCTCTCATCCTTCTTCTTCTCCTCCTCTCCTTCTCCTTCTCTCACTCTTCTTCCCTTCTCTTTCTTCTCTTCTCCTCCTCTTCTCACTCTTCTCTCTCACCCTTCTTCTTCTCCTCCTCTCCTTCTCCTTCTCTCACTCTTCTTCCCTTCTCTTCCTTCTCTTCTTCTCTTCTTCTCTCTCGTCTCTCTCACCCTTCTTCTTCTCCTCCTCTCCTTCTCCTTCTCTCACTCTTCTTCCCTTCTCTTCCTTCTCTTCTCCTCCTCTTCTCTCTCCCTCTTCCTCTTCCCTTGTCTTCTCCTCCTCTCACTCTTCTCCCTTTCCCTTCCTTCTCCTCCTCTCACCCTTCTCTCCCTTCTCTTCTCCTCCTCTCACTATTCTCCCCTTCCCTTCCTTCTCTTCTTCTCCTCTTCTCTCTCACCCTTCTTCTTCCCTTCTCTTCACATGGCCAATTGCCTGGTGGAATAGGGGGGGTGTACACTACTTCGTCGACGGAGAGGGGCCGAACCACCAACGGAGGGGGAGGGGGACTCGTCTGCCCACAAGAGAAGGCGCAGCCTGACAGCAAGGGGGGAGGAGGGGGGAAGCTTTTCGTCCCTCTCTGGCGAGCCCCCATGGGGTTTTATGGAGGTGGCGTGTGTGTGTGTGTGTGGGGGGGGGGGGGGGGGGAGGCAACGTCCACCCGCCACCTGGGGGGGCTGCATGCCCCCCCACTGCTTGCTACTTTCACTCTCTCTCTCTCTCCCCTGCCATGCAGTCGGCAGGGGGAGAGAGAGGGGATAAAAAAATTTGAAAAAAAATTGAAAATTTCCTTTGGGGGGGGGGGGGGGGTGTCCTATGGGGAGCATGGGACATTACATGCCTAAGGGATTAATTTCAACTCTTTTATGCACTTGGTTTTTGTTTGACGGGAGCTGGCAAGGCTAGTAGTGGAGTCCTAGGGTAGTATTGCACCCTATTCTATTGTGGATATGGGTCCACAATTTGTACAAACTCAAGGAGACCTAGAGTGCTTAGACGAGAGATGGTCGCCTCTACAATGCATGCTGATATGGCCATGGTTGTTCCAAGGTACCAATAAGCCTGGCTAGTTTGGCCTAGTGTTGCTTGAATGTCATGAGAAGATCCTACACTATGCTAAGCTCCACACTACCTCTTGATGACGTCGCAGCATTTCTAGACCTATACTTTTTGTTTTGATTTCTTTCTTGATGTAAGTTATCCACACACATGGCCTCATCTAAGATGTTGTTGAGCTCAGGCATATCTATTGTCAAATTACTAACCACGGCTTCATAAATGCATTCATCCTTGATTCCCTAAACAAAATTTTTTGAGATAATCATCAAATGTGGCCTCTCATCATGAGGAATTCTATTGTACAAGCTTCAACTTTAGAGACATATACATGCATACTCTCTTTCTCTTGTTGCTACAAGTTCATGAGTTGTACAATGATGTTGTCCCCATATCATGGCTTTGTGAATCGCATGACAAACAGGTCCTTGAGATTGGAAAAGTGTGCTTTCTCATTTGTGTCTAGCTCTCTAAACCACGTCCTTCATTTGTTTATGCAAAGTTCGAAGGCCTAAGCCTTCTTGTCATTGATTGTAAGATTATGGGCCTTATAAACCTACTCAAATTGCTCTATGAAGCTGTAAGGATCATCCCCTACTCTATATTTTTTAGTCTATATAGTGAATAATGGAATCTTCAATTGGTCCCTAGATCCTGGCACAACCAAGTCTTGCCAACAATGAGTTGGCTACATATGTCCCAACAACCTCCGTATGTCATCTATCTCTTCCTACATACTCTCTTTCTCGCAATGAGTGGCCAAGGGAAAATCCAACAATTTAGTCAGCATGTCTTTGCTTTATCCAACCAAGGTGCTACATTGGTCTTTTGAACATGTTAACAATACTTTGCTAATGCCCTTAGTTCCCCAAGTATGTCTCTCAACAATACTTCCTTGTTGTCCATCATTTTGTTTCCTAAGATGTTGTTTATTTATGTTCTTAGCAGTGTGACTCTTGGGCCTAGGTCAAACTAATGGTTGTGTTGATCTTCATGTTTCCAAATTTTGTTTTCTAAGTTTTGGTTTTGTTGAGTTTTTTCCAATTTTATTGCGCAATTGTAGGATTTGTATTCACTTTAATTGACAAGCAATTTGACCATAGCCATGTCTTGTGCTCAAACAAGCCTTCACACCTTTCCAAGCAAGGTGACTAGTGCAATTCCAATTTTCTCAATAGTGCACTTGTGCTCAAATAGGCTATATGCTTTCTCTTTGAAAAAAAAATGTGATTTTAAGAGCAATAATAAACTTCACCATTTATTTTCACCCCATGCATTGTACACTTTCTAATAAGATTTTCTCACAATTTTTTGCAATCTGCCACAAGCAAGGGTAACAACATAATTTCCAAACCCAAGTGATTATTTACCAACTTTGTTTTTACAAGTGGAATAGGTAAAGAATCAAGAGATTGATGGTTTTCATAAGTCAACAGCTTTGTGTCTTGATAAATCAGTTGCTAAGTTTCTTCATTTTGATGAGCTTATCTATAACTCAACAATGGTCAAGATTTCCTCACAACTTTTTGCAATATGCCACTAGCAAGATTAACAATGTAATTTCCAAACCCAAGTGAGTCTTTAACAATTCTGTTTTTACAAGTGGAATAGGAAAAGGGTAGAATGACAAGTTTCGACAAGTCAACAACTTTGCATCTTGGTAGGTTAGTTGGAAATTTGTTGACATTCATCTATAAGTTGACAATGGTCAAGCTATGCCCCAATTAATAGGTTGACAGATTGGAAAGTTGGCATGTTGTCAAGTAAATTTTGACAAATGGCTTGTATCTCAATGCATATATACATGTGGCTAATGAGTAGGCAATCGAGGCCATGCATTAGAAGAAACACAAGTTCTGAGGTGTGATCAATTGATAGGCTGACAATATGTGCTCAAGTATCAATGAGTTCTTGTTTTGCTAGATAAACTAGTCTTGTGTAGATGGATTGATGAGCCCAAGTATCGACCATTGACAAATTTATGTATCCATGGTTTGGCATACTAACAAGGTGAGTAGCCTTAAGTTGATGGGTTGGTAAGTTTTCCTATTCCACATTAATGAATTATGTCTCGGGTCTTCCACCATCAAGTTGACTAGTTGAAGATCTCTCTTGTTAACAAGTTGATGCTAAGCTTGCTAGTTAACAAGTTTATGTATTGACAAATTAGTGTGCATTTATTAATGGATTGACAAGTGTCAATTGATGGGGTTGGTAAGCTAACCAAGCATTTATGTTGTTGATACGCATCGATATTTAGCAAGTTTTCCCAAATCTAATTGATGAGTTGATGAGTTGATATGTTTCTCTCACTTAGCAAGTATTCCCCAATATGATTGATGACTTGATGAGTTCAAGATTGATGGTTTTAGTAGGTTAAAGCATCACCAAGTCAACAAGTTTTTTGCTATGGTTTGAAAAGTAGATGAGCTTTTTAGTCAATGAGGTTTCTTGTTGGCAACTTGACAGTTGACAAGGTTCTCCCCCAACGAACAAGTTTTGGATTGATAGGTTTGCATCGACAAGTCATTAAAGTTTTCCAACAAGTTGGCAAGTTTACGTGATGAGTTTAACAATTTTTTCCCAATGAGTGACAAGTTGAAGAGTTTTCTTACTATCAAGATGGTCAATTGACAAGTTCTCCCAACCAATGACAAGTTTCACTTATGTGATTTAATAGATATACTATTTGCTTGCCTGCTCAAAGGTTGTTAATAGCAAGTTGATGTGATTGGTTTGATTGTTGACACGCTTTTGATAGGTTTTCATGTTCAACCTTTGAGAATCGACATGTTAATAGATTGAGAGCTTGTTGATTGACAATTAAGGAGTCAACAAGTTATTAGTTTTGACGAGTTTGGTTTGAGGAGTTATAATTATCAAGTCTAGTTTAATAAGTTGTGCTTGACAAGTTGTGGTTGATGAGATTAAGCTTTGAGGATAGATGATTGATAGGTTGATACGTTGACAAGTCATTGATCAATAAGTGGCCGATTGGTAAGTTGATGGTTGAGGATTAATGAGTTGATGATTTGACAAGTTGATAATTGACAAAATGGCAACCTATGAGCTAATGAGCTGATTATTGATAGATTTACAAGTTGGTGATTGATGTTCAACAAGTTGTCAAATCAATGAGTTGGTGATCCACAACTTTGACAATTGGGTCAATGATGATGGTGGGCAATGATTTTACCAATTGATAGTAGCAAGAGGAGTTTAGGAGTTGACAAAGCTACTAAGTTGATATTTGACCATCTATGAGTTGATGATCAATGGATCAATGAGACCAACAATTGACAAGTAATGGATTGAGAGGTTGTTTATTGAGAAGCTAGGATGTTGGAAGTCAATATTCTTAAGATTGGCAATGATAGATTGAGAAATTGTCAATCAACAAGTGACAAGCTATGACTTAATATTTTAATATTTGATTATTGATGAATTGTCAAGTGACAAGTTACTGAGTTGCCAAGATAATATGACAAATTGAAGGTTTGATAGGTTTGTGATTGGGGAATCGGGATCTTAAAGGTTAGCAAGTTTAAATTTTAGGCCTGATAAGTTGTTAATTATGAGTGGAAAAGGTGTCGATTGACAAGTTGACAAGTTGGTGATCAAAGAGTTGACAACTGAGTAGATGATTGAAGAGAAATGGGTTGACTTGCTAACAATAAGAAGTTGGAAAGTCAAGAGTCCCCAAGTTCAAGTTTTAAGCATGGAAGGTCAAAATTCATCATCTTAGCTTGAAAAGTTACCAATCGATGATTGATAAATTGACGAGTTTTAGCTTGATGGGTTGGTACCTGATGTGTTCTAGAGTTCAAGTACCTATAGCAAGCTATTGATTGATAAGGTCTCTACATTGAGAAGCTAGGCTTGATGGGTTTAAGCCTTGAAAAGTTGTTAGTTGATGAGAATCAGAAAGTTGTCGATTGATGGGGTTGACAATCAAACAAGTTGATGATTGATGGATCCACAATCAACAATTTGGTGATCCGCAAGTTGGTTATCGATGGGTTGATAATTAATATGCTAGAAATCGACAAGCTATCAATTGACATGTTATGATTTAATAGGTTGACAATTGATGAATGGATGAGTTGTGGCTTGGGTTTCTATCACAAAGTTGTCAATTTACAAGTTGGACCAATGAGTTGACAATCAATTATTGATCATTGACAATTGATGAGTTATTGTTTGATGATTGAAAACTGAAAAATTGCAATGGGATTTTTCAATTCCATTGAATCTTCTTGCAAAATTTTAAATATGGCTAAAGACAACCCAATAGGAGTGACTCATGCAACCAATTACAATTATAATAAACTCCTAGAATGCACCAGTACTCTCCCCCCCCCCCCCCTCCCAAGGCACCCTCCAAACTCTGTATGACACGTTGATACAATTGTTGTCCACTTTACCAAATCATTCCAACCAACCATTCCAAGACAACATCAATAGAATTAAAAAGCATAATTAAGTGTGGCATGCCTTTCATTGAGTGGTGCAACTCTTCTTCCCCTTCTTGCTTGTGTCCGCCAGAAACTCCTTCTCTCATAGTGGTTGTCGCAATAGTTCTTCCTCTTGCAGTATCTTGGTAGCAAAAGGGATGATGATGATGGAGAGTCAGGGTGATGATGGGTGAAATATATGGTGGTGTGAGGGAATGGTGGTAGTAGAAAAAGGGTATGGTGGAGAGAGATGGTGGTGGAGGCTAAGAGGGTGGAGGTAGGGTGAGGTGGAGATGGTGGAAAAGAGGGGAGTAAGGATTGGGATCGGGGGTTACATAGGGTACTGTGGTTGGGAAGTTGGGGTAAGGAGAGACAACAAATAAAGATCATTATGGTGAAAGTAGTTGTCGGTAGATATAGGACAGAGATGGTTGAGGGTTGGGCAAAGAGGGTGCTTGTAAATAAATTGGGAGATTACTAGTGGTGGTGTGGTGGATGAGCTAAGAGGTTGCAGAGAGGGTATGGTAGAGATGGTGAAAAAGAGGGGAGTAAGGATTGGGGTTGGGGGTCATAGAGGATATGGTGGTTGGGAAGTTTGAGTAAGAAGAAATAGCGACAGAAGATGATTGTGGTGATGGTAGTTATGGGTACCTATACGGGGAGAGGGGGGTGGGGGAGAAGTGGTAAGGTTGGATAGAGAGGGTGGTTGTGGCTAAATTGGGAGATCACTTGTGATGGTATGTTGGAAGAGTTGAGAGTGTAGAGGAAGGGATATAAAGAGGTTTCAGGATTATAGAGATGAGGGTTTGGTGGAGAAGATCGGTGAAAAGTGTAGTAGTGATATAGGTGGACCTATGAGGAGACTTCGATCAATCCTAGCAGAAATCGAAGGGATGAGAAGCCCCTCTATAACTTTGTGTCCTTTCTGATCATCACTAATAATCCATTAGTACACTTGATCCTACGAATCTATGGCCATTGGTGTGAAAGGAAAGTGAAACCCAAGAGGAAGAAGCTTGGCAGTGAGAGCTATGGCGGATGAAGAGCAAGAGCCAAGAGAGTAAGAGACTCAAAAGTGGGAACTCCAACAACCACAATGTGTGGCTGATCCTTCCTTTATTCAAACTGTCACTAAAAGAATAAAGAATAAGTGACTGTGACGGGCGCCCGCCACCTGCAATGTGCAATGGGGGGTATTGTCAGTGTAGTAATACACAAACGGCTAGGCGGAGGCGCGTTTACCCCCAACAACCTCCCACTTAAAGGTGAATCTTCCCCGGTGAGAGAGAAAAAGAAAAGGCAGTACAACATGTACAACAAGATGAGGAAAAAGACGGCATCTCATCCAATGCCCATCAATCTCCTGAGGAAGGCAAAGCGCTCGATAGTGAGGCTCTTCGTGAGCAAGTCTGCAGGATTCTGCTCAGTCGAAAACTTGACAAGGTCAACAAACCTGTCCTTAATGACCTTGCGAATGAAGTAATACCTCACCTCAATATGTTCCGTCTTCGCATGGAAGACCAAATTCTTGGCCAACTGAATGGCACTCATGAAATCCAAACTAATAAAATGCCTCAACCCAGGCTCTGCTGTCTGACCGACATCCTGTCTAACATCAACATGTCTAGTATCTGGGCCATGAGCACAGGTAATGACGCACGCTGTCTAGCTAGCCGTGGAGCGGGCTGAACGGGAGCAGGTGGCTCCTCCTGAAAGATAACTTTGCATACCTCAACCACTTTCTCAAGCTCCATATGCATTTTTTCCTCATGAAAGATGACATCATGGCTGCGGATCACTTTCCGCACCTGCGAATCCCATAGATGGTAACCCATCTCTCCTGCATCTCCATAGCCAATGAAAATGCATTTTACACATTTAGGATCCAACTTATTGTGTTTGTCCTTGGGCACATTGCACAATGCCTCACATCCAAAGACACGCAAATGATCATAAGAGGGGGGCTTGCCTGCCCATACCTCCTCTGCAACCTAAAAGTCAATGCCACTACTAGGCGACCTATTAATGAGATGCACTGCAATAATAACTGCCTTAGCCCAAAAGTGATACGATAAGCCAGCCTCGCTAAGCATGCTATGGACCCTTTCCTAAATGGTCCTATTCATGTGTCCAGCCATACCATTCTGGGGTGGGGTGTAAGGGGCGGGTCAACTGACGCTTAATACCCCGCTCATCACAAAACTACTCAAAAGCACATGATACATACTCACCCCCATTATCTGACCTTAGGCATTTGAGCCTTTTCCCATACTGGTTCTCTGCCAATGCAAACCAATGCTAAAATGTGTCTAAGACATCAAATTTTCTCTTTATGGGATAATCCCAAACCTTACATGAGTAATCATCTATGAAAGTAACAAAGTACTTTTTTCCACCAATTGACTGACAAGGCATGGGCTCACATACATCTGAGTGCACAAGAGCCAAGGGCTCACCTGTGCATTTCGTATCAAACTTTTTATGTGTATTTCTAGTTTGCCTGCCATACAAACAATGATCACAAGAATCAAAATGTGAAGAGTCAAAAGGCGGAAGATACTGCAAAGCACGGAGCATTTTCATTCCTTTAAGAGACATATGCCCCAAACGAGCATGCCAAAGGGATACATGGTGAATAGAACCCACAGACAAAACATGATCCAATGTAGCTGATACAAGTAAGGGATAGAGGTTGCCAAACTTGGCCCCTCTTGAAAGTACAAGACTGCCACAAGTAATCTTCCATGCAGAGTCTCCAAAAGACACAAAATACCCTGCATCATCAAGCTGTCCAACTGACATAAGGATGCGAGTCAATGCAGGTACATGGCATACATCATGCAAAACAAAAGAACTGCCAGAAGAAAACTACAGTCTAACATCTCCATGTCAAGATTGTGGGAGAGAAGGAAGGAGTCTCACTTGTAGCTTTCTTGCTTGCACAATGGGGGAATACACACAAGGGTGGAGGCTGAAAACAGTTTTCCTCTTCTTAGTTGTGTAAGCCAAAAAGAAGTCTCTTACAAAGAAATAGAAGAACCCTATATATGGGTCTCAAACCAAAGACAACTAACTAAGATGGCATACTAACTGAGCCACGAACTAGAGTAGATAAGGATAGCTGTCATCTAGCTATTATTCATGGGCGGTGTACCAACCGCATCTACAACTGACAAGTCGGTGACATAAATGCACAACGGTCACCCTGGCATATCACGAGTGGAGCTCGATATCTCAACACTCCCCCTCGAGCTCAATCCCAATTCCTGCACACCAAGCAGGTCTCTGAACTTGCGCAGCTTCTCTGCGCCCAATGCCTTCGTAAATATGTCAGCTACCTGATCCTTTGTGCTGACATCAACTAGATTAATAAGACCTGGAAAAAACCCTCTCCCGCACATAGTGATAATGCACCTCAATGTGCTTTGTTCTAGCATGATAGACTGGGTTATTTGCCAAGTGTATACTACTCATGTTGTCACAATAAATAACAACCGTCCCATCTGTAGGCTGATGCATATCATAAAGTAGCTTATGCAACCAAGCTACCTCACATGCAGCCATTGTTGCACCCCTGTACTCAGCCTCTGTGTTGGACAAGGCAACTATAGGCTGTTTCTTGCTGCTCCAAGTGACTGCAGCACTCCCAAAAGAGAACACATATCCACTGGTAGATCGTCTATCAGAAATGCTACCAGCCCAATCAGCATCAGTGTATCCATGCAACTGTATCTGAATCCCAGACTCATAAAATAGTCCATACTGCAATATGGACTTCACATACCTGAGTATGTGTCTAGCCGCATCCAAATGCGGTTTCCTTGGAGCCTGCATAAATTGACTTACCAATCCAACAGCATAGCTCAAATCTGGCCTGGTAATAGTCATATAAATCAAGCTTCCTACTATGCGTCTATACATAGTAGGGTCTTCCAGAAGCTCACCTGCATCTGCGCTCAGCTTCACATTCTGCTCCAAAGGAACTGAAATAGGCTTACAGCCTGTCATCCCATATTTGGACAGCATGTCAAATCCATACTCCCTCTGCAGGAGCTGTATCCCACTTAGTGATCTAATCACCTCAATGCCCAAGAAATAACGCAGCTCTCCCAAATCCTTCATCTCAAACTTTTGCTTCAATAGCATTTTCACATGAAGGATATCTTCATCACTGTCACCTATCATAATCAAATCATCAACATAAATGACAAGTAGCATAATACCTTTCTCTGTTTTTCTCACATAAAGTGAGAAATCTGCCTTGGAAATCTGAAAGCCAATAGTGACAAGATACTGTCCTATCTTGTCAGACCATGCTCTGGGTGCTTGCTTCAAGCCATACAATGCTTTCTTCAACCTGCAAACAAACTCAGGATGAACAGCATGCACATAACCTGGTGGATGCTCCATATATACCTCTTCTTGCAAATCACCATGCAAGAAGGCATTCTTTACATCCATCTGATGTAAAGACCATTCCTTTCATGCAGCCATAGCAATGACTACTCTTACAGTTGCCATCCTTGCAACCGGACTGAATGTTTCTTCATAATCAATGCCATATGTTTGTGCATACCCCTTGACTACTAATCTTGCCTTGTATCTATTCACAGAACCATCTGCATTGTGCTTCACCTTATAAACCCACTTACAGCCAATTGCATTCTTACCTTTAGGCAAAGGTACCAATTCCCATGTAGCATTTGCTTCCAAGGCATCCATTTCTTCATCCATGGCTTTCTCCCATTTTTCTTTTCCCATGGCTTGCTCAAAAGAAGTGGGTTCTAGTTCCTGTATCACTTTGACCATATATGCATAGTGAATGGCTGTAAATCCATCATATTTCAGCCTATCCACAGGATACCTAGCTCTGGTAGACCTGCGCAAAGTAGGTTCACTCCCAGGTGCTCTCAAAACATCCCTGGTCTTCCTTACTCCAGGTGTAACAATAGAAGGAATACCCAACTCATCATCGATGCTCTGTTCTGAGCCATTGGATTCACCATCCACATAAGAGTGACCTACATTCACATCAAACGTGGGCTGATCTACCTTCTCTTTTCCTTTTTGTGATACCTGAATACCACTATCTACATTGCTTTGAGAAGATTCTCCTGATCTCAATCTATCCATGGCAAAGAATGTGAACCACTACTAGAGGACTCTCTAGGTCCACTAATATTTTGTGACTGCTGCTGTGAATTCTGTGCAGCATTACCGTTTTGTGCATCTACATCATCAATCACATTTACTGGTTTATACCAGCTACTCATCTCATCAAAAACAACATCTCTGCTCATTGTAAACTTACGAGTAGAAGGGTTATAGCATCTATACCCTTTTTGCTGCAGAGAGTAACCAATAAAGATGCACTTCTCAGCTTTTGGATCCAACTTGGATCTCAACTCATCTGGCACATGTACATAGGCAATGCAACCAAAAATTTTCAAATGAGAAATATCTGGTTTCCTACCAGTATACCTCTCCTCTGGAGTCATGCCATGTATTGCTGCAGTGGGAGTCCTGTTCATTATGTAGACTGCTGTAGCAATTGCCTCAGCCCAATAAAAATCTGGCAAGTCTTTTTCGTTGAGCATGGCACGAGATACCTCTCCAATATGCCTATTTTTTCTTTCTGCAATTCCATTTTGTTGTGGGGTATGACTACATGAATATTGCTGCTTTATGCCATGCTCCTGCAGGAACCTTGCAAACTCATTTGAGAGGTACTCTCCCCCTCCATCTGACCTTAGGCATTTTATCTGTATGCCTGTTTCTTTTTCAACCATAGCTTTAAGAGTTTTGAAATGCCCAAAAACTTCACTTTTCTTTTTCATAAAATACACCCAAACTTTTCTGCTATAGTAATCAATAAAACTAACAAAATAATGACAGCCTCCAAGAGATGTAGCTTTAGTAGTCCACACATCAGAGTGGATTAATTCCAATGGCTTCTTACTCTCTTGAACATGTCTAGGAAATGGTTTCCTTGCCTATTTTCCAAACTGACAGGCTTCACATACCTTATGCATTTCTGCAACCTTGAATTTTGACAATCCTGCAACAATATTTTGGGCTTGCATTGATTTAAGTCGCTGTACATTAACATGACCAATGCGTTTATGCCAGATATCAATATCTGCAACTACACCGGTCCCATGTGCAAACATTGCTACACTCAATTCAGGCATGTTTGCATCCAACGTAAACATTCTGCCCTTCTTCTTTCCTTTTGCTATCAAGTGACCTTTATTTTTCATATCCTCAACAAAGCATCCATGAGGATTAAATCTGACCTGCAAGCCCTGCTCAACCATTTGACCAACAGAAACCAGATTTTTGGTGATATTCGGGACATGAAATACATCTGACAGGTATTTCTTTTTCCCATCCTGCATAGACAAAGGAATTTTTCCAATCTGCACAATAGGATGTGCAGTATCATCACCAGTCTCCACAAATCCTGGTTTTTTCATTTTTCTTGCATCCTCCATCCATTCTGCATGACCTGTCATGTGGTTTGACGCACCTGAGTCAACATACCATACATCGTTGCTTTCTTATGCACTTGTCACAGAATTATTCATGTGCTGCACCATAAACAAATGTTCATTTTTATCATCACCCTGTCTACTAGAAGATGAATAATTTCCTTGTTGCAGTTTTCCATTCATGATGTCATTCTGCTTTTTATAGCAGTCTTTAGCCATATGACCCATTTTACCACAGTAGTAGCATTCAACATTACTGTTTGCATTTTGGCCTCTTTGCCATCCACCACGACCTCTTTGGCTCCCCCTGCCTCTAGAGTTACCACGTCCTCCTCCATAGGACTGGTTTTCTTGAGTTTGCTGCATATTCTGATTTCTACCACGGCCTCCTCTATCTCTGCCTCTACCTCTTCCAGCATTTGAGTAGAAGACAGTTTCTTTTGAAGTTCCTCCTGAAGAAGATGCACCACCATTTCTCTGCTCCTCAGAAATTAGAAGAGCAATCAACTCCTCAAAATCAGGAAATCTTTCATGAACTGAAATGGATGTCCAAAACTGTGCATAATCCTTTCCTAGACCATTCAAGGTCACAGAAACTAAATCATCATCTTCCACTAGCGACCCAATGGAAGCAAGTGCATCTGCAATCTTCTTCACCTTCATGTGGTAGTCATTGATACTCATACTTTCTCTTTGCACATTATGCAACTCTTGCTTGAGCTGCATATTCCTGGCTTGCGTATTTGTGCTATACATTTTTGAAAAAGTATCCCATGCCTCCTTTGGCATACTTGCATCCTGAATATGCACAATCATAGAGTCTGAAATACTGATAGACAGCCAGTACATAACTTTCCTGGCTCTCTCATGCCATGCTTTGAATGCCTGCATTTGCTGTTGATTGGGAACATCAGGAAGAACTGGTTCTTCTTCATTTCCTGCAACAAATTCCCAATATCCTTTTCCCATAAGAAAATTCGTCATTCTAAACTTCCATGCTTGGAAGTTGTTCTTGTCAAGCTTTTCAATTACAATCTGTGAAAGAGAAACAGACGCCATTACAGAATACTGCAAAAATTCTGTCACTGCAAAAAACACAGCTTCACCCTCACAAGGGCGAATCTGTAAAACTGGCGAAAGTGGTATTTGACCACACAGTCACTTCCTAGTGACGATTTTGCATAAACAGGAACCAAGGATGATTCTGTAACTCCCAATGTCTCTGCACACAAGCATACGATGCAATTTCTGTGGTAACTTTTCACCGACCTGTAGAACAGTGGTCGCACAATATAAAACAGGGCCTTTTCTTGAGTGCGTGCAGAAAACTTCCGCCTCCAAAACAGGCCCCGAAATGGCCTCAAATCAAAAAAACAGGGTCGCCAGGGCTAAAGCCCTGTCCCGCAGCATATACTGCCCTCTTGCTTCACCGCGAAGGGCGTCTCAACCTGAGACAATGCACTCTTGCAATTTTCGGCTGTGCTACCTGTAGAGATCTGCTCCCAAAACAGAAAATGAAAGCAACACTGCTCCTCTTACCAAAACACCGCGAGCTTGGCTTGCTTTCTTGAGCTCCTTACCACGAACAAGGCTCTGATACCATGTCAAGATTGTGGGAGAGAAGGAAGGAATCTCACTTGTAGCTTTCTTGCTTGCACAATGGGGGAATACACACAAGGATGGAGGCCGAAAACAATTTTCCTCTTCTTAGTTGTGTAAGCCAAAAAGAAGTCTCTTACAAAGAAATAGAAGAACCCTATATATGGGTCTCAAACCAAAGGCAACTAACTAAGGTGGCATACTAACTGAGCCACGAACTAGAATAGATAAGGATAGCTGTCATCTAGCTATTATTCATGGGCGGTGTACCAACCGCATCTACAACTTACAAGTCGGTGACATAAATGCACAACGGTCACCCTGGCATATCACAAGTGGAGCTCGATATCTCAACACTCCAATACCCACAATGTCAAGAGACCTGTCATCACCAAGACGCACAGAACCAGACATGGTACGATAGGTATGAAACCAATCTCTATAGGGTGTCACATGAAAGGACACACTTGAATCCAAGAGCCAGCACTACGCATACATAGAATGTATCTCAGAAGTCTATAAGGCATCGCATGAAGAAGCTACATGTATGTAATCATCTGAATCAGTGGCTTGCATGACATTAACCTTTTCTATCTTCACACTGAACTTTACAGGTAAAATACTGCGCTCAGAAGACTTTTCCTACACTTTTTCTTTTTCCTTTTCCTTGCGCTTATTATCGCGCATTTTATGGCACTACGACCTAATATGTCCTACTTTCCCACAATAATGACAGGTAAGATCAGACTTCCGTCCTCCACGAGACTTATTGCGACTATGTGATTTGGACCTAGACTTTTGAGAGTCCCTGCCCTTATGATCATTATCATGCCTGCCATGTCTGCCACCTCTAACGGTCAATGCATGTGAAGAGCGGGAAGAATCCTTGTTTCTCCTGCTGCTGATTTTCTCAGTCAATAAAGCACTCTTAACATCTTTGATTTTCAGCCCATCAAGCTTGTTTGTGCATATGGTAGTACATAAGACATCCCATGATTTAGGCAAGGTCCCAAGCAGAAACAACGGGTGCAAGTTGTCTTTGAACTCAATACCCTATGACAATAGACTCTTCATGATAGCATGAAACTGACTGAAATGAGATGAAAGGGAGGTCCCCTCCTTCATGCGAAGGTCCATTAACTGCTTCAGTCAATACATCTATTCGCAAGACTCTGCTACGCATAGGAGCTCCTGAATCTTCTCCCATGAATCCCATGCACTCTGATTCTCATTTTCAACAACATTATAATGGACCTCTTCTGAGAGTGACAAAATAATGATAGACTTGTATAGCTCATCAACTTCCATCCAAACATCATCATCCATATCCTCAGGTTTAACACCTTTGAAATGTAAGGGTTTAATCTACAACTTCTGCACCAAAACCTGTCATATTTGGGACTTTCAATACCCATAGTTGGTACCATCCAACTTGGCAATGTTAAAGAAAGCTGTATATTTCAGATGACTAGCCATACTGTCCCAAATCAAAGCAAAAAGAAAAAATTGCATGTTGTAATTAGTAGAAAATGCACTAAAGCCACTGCTAAAACTAGTTGAAATGGTGGATTTCACCAAGAGAAGCACATGTCCACCAAATATGACCAAGATAACATCAAATAGTAAGCATTACCCTCATAGAAGTGCTCAAAATCTGCAGATTTTAGCTTGATGTAATAAATGACAGCAGTATATAAAAATGTCCCAAAATGAAGCAATCACCGATACATATGTTACTGCAACTCTCAAGTAGCAAGATACATTCAACATTGAGGTTCTAGGGGCAAGAAGGTACTAAGAACTATCAAACCAATCACCTGTCAGGCAAGAGACATCTCATAGGTCTAGAAGTCATGCATATAATGGGTCTCAGGGTTAGAGAAGAAACCAAGCATAGGCACAATTGATAAAGCAAGAAGCTTAATACATAACCATCCAAGATGCATACAAAACTGACAAACCTATGACAAATATAGGTGCCTGCCCCAATAAGCATATCAAATCAGCACACTACAGACAAACTGCAGACATAAAGCTCTCAAGAGAGCAAATGCATGTAATTGTTCCACAAGCTCAAGCTCATCTATAAATAAGACTCTGTGTACATCCGAATATACCAAGAGGCTTCCACTAAAAGTGAAGTTAGATGCAAAGAGATTAAGCAACGCTCTAATACATCAAATACATAGCATCAGACATGCCAAATCCTAGTAGGGTACATTCGGAGCATAAATACCAAGCTATCTCAAACCTGTAAAGCATAAGCCTGAAAGCATTCAAAGAGCATGTAACTGACAACCAAATGTAATGCCCAGTAGATCCAAAATGCTCAAATATATTTGAAGATGAAGCTCCAAGTAACTGTCAAGCATGGGCAAACCAAGTAGTATCCATATCTTATCAAAGCATAAATACAAGAAGCCTAAATGTCAAGCACTGACAATAGGCATAGACCGGTCCAAAGCATACCAACTGAAGCCAAATGCCTGTGAAGAATGACCAAGTCGGAGCTTAATCCAAGCTCAAAAGCATTCCAGAATCAAGAAGAAGCATTTGACAACCTCCAAATACATCGATATGATCATTCAAACCTCCAATAAGCACCCCGTATCCATGAACCAATGCATACACCAAGTAAATGAGCTTCAGCCCACTGTATTATAGCAAGCAACTTACTATTAAATGAAGCTCAAATGCTGCTCAAATTTTCTCCAAATCAGTCCCAAAGCCCTCTTCATCCCTTTGCTATATAGCTGGTACTCGCACTACTGATCGCATATACCAATAAGCCCTCTTCACACATAGTGTTTTGCAAGGTATTCTAGCTTATTGTACTATCTTACTTTTGTTTAATAAATCTTCTATTTTGTATATTTGTGCCTCCACTCATGTTTTTTTTTTCTCTCTCTCTACGTTCTCAAAAGAAGATACAAGAAAACATCTTGAGTTTCCTCTTTTTGTGACTTACATCATAAATCACGCAAAAATATCACTCCACCTACTAATTTAATAAAATCTAACACAAAAGAAAAAAATGCAAGCATATTCATGTCAAGCAACAAAACTTCTACAATTTATTATCCTTTTTTAGCATCCAACCCATGCTTATATCCTCTTGGCCACCCACACATTGCCTATATTGTGAGGCTCACTAAGAATAATAATAGTTCCGACTTGCACAAGCCCTCAATCTTGTATTAACAACATCCTTAAAAAGATGATTACTCCTGTCACATAACAGAAAAATTAATTACACATCATATGAGGATTTTTCCACTCCTTTGTATGATTGCTCCATTGTAAGACGAGGGTTAACAATTGGTCCTTTCCCATATTTCCAAGTCTTCATTGTTGATGAGCGACCCCTTTGCTAGTTGTGTCTATAGTTGAGATTTCCACCTCTTATCCCCACCTCAATTCCTCCCTTTACTTGCCGCAAAGCCATATCCATTGTAGTTTTATGCATTGCTACACTCTCTGTGGAAAAGAATCTTAAGCTCCCCTCTTATTTGAGTTAATTTTCTCTTTAACTACATTGGCATCCCCTTCTATCATGTACCCAAAACATTTATGCATGTTCCACTCAATGCTAACTACCGAAAGCTTTCCATTACTTGCATTGTATTTGATTGTTGGATTTAACTTGTCTTTCACCATTGTAGGCAACCTGATTTTCCACCGTGCATTCCTCCTACAAAACATAGATACTCCCCATGGCCAAATGTCTAGCCACTTAACATATGCAACTTTTGTTCTTGAATGGCTATTACATCTAGGTGCACCTACCTAATCCACCTCTAGAGCAAGCAGTTTTTGGGATTTGCATTAATACATTTTATATTAAAGGTAGCAAATCTAACATTTTATGGCATTAACATTTTGAGGTTCACCATGATTGTCTTCCCCTTAATAACCCTAGTCATTTTTTTCCATTTGCTCTTGATCTTTGAACCACTTGTTGATCCTACATTCATTATTATTCCTACCAATGTTGCAAGTGTGGGCTACAAAGCAGTCCATAAATCTTGAGCTCTGTTGCTACTATGAACTTGAAGTATTCAAAGCCATCTAGATATATGGTGTTCATTCCTTGATACTCACCATTCAAATGCTCCAATGATATTTTATTAAGATTCAAGGATAAATTTCCTCAACTTTGACTGCCTTAACATTTTGTTGCTTTAGACCAAAAAATTTTGATTGGTGGAGGCCTTGCACTTGTTCTTAGCAGAATTTTCATTTCCTTCTTCTGATTATTGTTCTTCCCCTTTCCATTTCTAACCAATTGCTAGCCATCATCCTCTACCCCACTATTCTATCTAGCTTGATATCCAATGTTTTAATCCTCCCTGACCACTGCGGCCTAGCTAGACTTGCATGCTCCTACTTTGACCTCCTCATTCAAATCCTTGTTTTGTGGGCACTCTATGAAATAGTGCCACATGTGCTTGCAAACTTGATCCATGCCAATCTATGCTTGAGGCTGCCCATGTACAGTATTTCCACCTCCATTGCATCAATCTTTGCCACCCTGGTATCCTGAAGAAGACACACATGATTTTGAAATAGGCTAGCCAAAGGAGGGATGTCAGGACAAGGGTCTTGAGTGGATACAATCCATAGGATAGCTCAACCGTAATGGTAATAGTAGGTAATGGACCACTATGTAGGAGGTGAACCGAGCTTTCATAACTTCTCTGCTCGTTAAAGGCAAGGCACCCCCGAGTGCATTGCAAGGGATGTATAACAACTTACAAAGGTGTTTCATGTTCTTCAGGAGCATGTTCCATAGATAAGCTGGTTGTCTAAGCAACTCCACCTAGACCAGGACGTCCTTAATACTATCTCTTGCCAAGTCCATAGGTTGCAAATCCATGATGTAGACAAACCCAATATATTCTAATTTTAGAAATTCAAGATTTCTAGAAATTTTATTACCAAAAAAAAGTCTTCATTTGCACATGTAAAGGTCATATTGCACTAGTAAAAACAAAATGAACATCTTATTAGGACCTATTGATAATGAAAAAAGAGTATATAGTACATAAAGAAGAGCTCAATAAAGTAAGGATTAAGCTATACATGCAAGCAAAGCCTAGGATACATATGAAAAAAGGGACAATACCCAATAGCAAATGTAAATATGGAGACTTGAAACTCAAGAGATCCACACATGCATGGAGAGAGAGAGAGAGAAGGGGGGAGGGGGGGCAGTTCTAGAAGGTCCAAAATGGTCTGCACAAAGAGAGAGAGAGAGAGAGAGAGAGAGAGAGAGAGAGAGAGAGAGAGAGAGACAGAGAGAGAGAGAGAGAGAGATGCTACAAGAAAACTGAACCATGAGTATTGAGAAGGACCACAAACAAAACTTATCCACTCTAAGATGAAATAAAATGACAAAATTTTCTTTTTCTTTTGTACCCTTGCTAGGCCATTCCCTATAAAGTTGGGCAATTTGAAATGGGAAAGTTGCCTCAACAACTCCAAAGTGATCTTATGATATGAACCAAGACAACATTAGTACAAGAAAAATGACATGGCTCAAGTTTGCAACACGGTTCAAGCATTAAATTTGTTCCTTGAATCGATTTATCCTAAAAGTCACCATCATCAAGTGTAGGTGTAGGGCAAGGAATAGACTTGATGGGAGGCACCAAGTAATTAGAGCTATCAAGGATGGCCATGGCCTTACGCTTTCAAAAGTAATACTCTAGGGCCTTTTATAGGTGGGGGAGAACAAATTTGCACCACTATATGCAAACTTCAACCCATATGGACATCATGGGTGGTTGAGAAGAAGATGTTTAATATGTTTCACTTGTATGCAAGGTTCAACCCATATAGCTACTGTGGATGGTTGACAAGGAGAGGCTTAATATGCTTCATCAAAAAATTGATACCACCATTGAAACGATAAACAAACCTTCTTAAATGGTGTAAATTTAGATATATCAAGCTATGATTGGCATTTGTCCACTAGTATGGACATGTTGGGTTGTTACTGGTGGTTGTCCATCCAAAATGCAAATATTTCTAGCCAAGATGGTTGATGTAGTTAAATGGGTGTTCTCACAAAATCATTGGATGAAGAGAGGTAATCAACTCATTAACCAAGGATGAACTTGGGGTGAAAGACAGTTGCTACAACTTGATCAAGGCTAATTACATAGCCAACAAATGTGCTAAACAATAGAACATGTCAAATTTTACACACAAATTTCTCAAAATATGGAGACTATAGAAAATGGAGGTATCCAAAAAAAATGCAATAGCAACTATTGAAATTTAGGTCATTAAGTGGCTTAGAAAATCCTAACACAAATGACTAGTGCCTAGAGAAATTGTTACTATATGGCAAGGCTACTTATGTCAAAATTGATATTTTAAGTTCCCTGTGGTCCTTAAACTTTAAAAACTCGAGAGCAACTATTTTTGGCATAGGTGATATAAAGGAGGGAACAAGATGCTTGATGGATCCACTTCCAAACATAGGAGTGACATAGGGGCCAGGTGATAGTGCTCCAAAACATTCCACAATTGGTATTATAGTGACACGTATGTGGCAAATAATCCATCAAGGGTTGTGGCAATCATACCATGTCAAATTGTGAGAAATGCCTAGAAAGTGTGAAGGAAATGGTTGAAATTGAAGAGTTGATCAATGAATAATCAAGCAATGCAACCCTTACAATCTATGTATGCAATGAGGGTCCTTCAAGTGAATAGAATTGGAAGGATGGAAAATAGAATGACTAAGTGAATAGTCATTGGTCATTTGAAGGCTATAATAACACAAGTGTACATTATTAACCTCAATTGGTGCACCAAGTATACAATTTTTGAAGATAAGTGAGTATACCTTCTCAAATAACCATGAATGCAATTGGATACAACTCCTAATTTCCCTTAACAAGAAGGATCACAAACAAGAGATGACAAGGACTAACTTTTTCCCATATGTTCTAACATTATAGATCCAAGTATCTCAATGAATAAAAATAATGATGGTTGTCGTTTGGAGATAAATGCAAAAGTACTAAGTTAGCCACTAATTCTAGTAGGAAACTTTATCGTCACCACTAAAAGAGTTAGGCACCATACATAATTCAAGAGGAAAACTTTGAGAAATTTTGGAAACTCAAGAATACATGAAAGATACTAAGATTTGGAGAACACAATACAAGTTGTATTAATAATTCAAGTCATTTCAAAGCATATGATTGACATGTTCACTTGATTTATTTATGAAAAGGTTGCTAACATTGTCACACAATTTACAAGCAATGCAATGAGGAAATCACCACTACAATAAAACATCTAATCCTCATCCTTACTTTGACTTGTGATGAACAAGGAAAAATAGTGTGTTGTGAGAGAGTGTTGTAATTAGCTAAAGAAAGACTTCTAGTCATAAGGAGTTTCCATTATTAAAAATGCTTTCAACATTAGAAATTTAACGTGTGATTTAGTTTTCGTAACACACTGAAAAATGTATTAAAGTAGATGAAAATTGTACTTGAGCATCATGAGATGCATGGAGGCTCTAGCCTAACCTCTAATAGAGAGAGAGGCTTTTTACACAAAAGGGTAAATATCCAACATTTGGGGCTAAGATTATTGAGAGTAGTTAAGCATTTCCTCAAATAATCACCCTATGTTTTCATGGGTAGCTAAAACAAGCAACATTTCTCCTTCTCAAGATAAAGCTTGGTGTCACATTGCTCAAGATGCTGACTAGCTTCCAATTCAATTCATCCCAAAAACCTCTATCACCAAACAGAACCATTGTTGTGCCAAAGTCCTCCCTTAGATTGGTGGTCTTCAACCACTATACTTAATTTATTCCCACATGGGAGAACATGCAAGCACTCCCAAAAGAGGGGCTTTTGGGTCTCCTAAGCTCCCTTTGAGAATGGGCACATTGGAGAAGGGGGATCCTGTTGACCAAAGTATTTTTAAGTGGTATCTTCCAAGTTAGAAGCTTCCACCTCATCAAATTCAAGCGGATGGAGCATCCAAGATACCTTATGGATTCCAGTGGTTCGACCAGCCCAAATCCATAGTTCAGTAGCCATTACTAAGGCTTACCCCATCCCAAAAGGATGAGTTCCCTCTTGTCCCAACTGATTTTTAGAGGCCTTTATCATAGAAGTCCTACTAGTTAGTGCATTAGTATATCAAATCCAATGTTGTACTTTGGTCTTCACTTGGCTTCTTTGTAGACACCTTCCACAATCTAGATTGTGACAATGCCTATGGTTTAATATCAATTGGTAAAAGGATTATAGGCTTTGAAATCATTTAACATATCAACTCTAGTAGTGAACAGGTCATACTCCATATATGATAGCTTTCACATGGATTTAATCACTTTTTCTTCCCTCCAAACAAAATTAGTACACAAATTATCAAACTTGCTCTTTACTTCTTCACAAGACATCTTTGATGTACACATCTTCCACAATTTAGTAAAATTGCTTATATTGTGATTATTGTACCATGATTGGTACAAGGACTATCGGCTTTCAACTCATTTACATATCAGATTAGATGATACACATAATTCATACTCCATTTGTGCACACTTTCCATGCCACAGTTGAATCACTTTTTTCTTCCCTCGTACAAAAATGGAGTCCAAATTATCAAAATTTTCACATTAACGGCAATGTTTCTACATGAAATATAACCAAGAAGGGCAGAAATGATGGTATAACCCCACATATTGCGTGTTGATGACCCAATTTTCACAACCAAAATTTGATAAACCCAATATCAAATCCCTGAGTTCTCTGTAATGCTTCAATTCTTCCTCTCAAATCCAGCACAACGATGCATAACTTCTTATCTTAGCAAGGAGATGTAGAGCTTCAACCTGCACCACCTTCCAGAACATTCTCATGAAGACTTCTTGAGGGCTTCAAAATGCATCGACCCCCTTTGCCATCCTGCCTAAAGGTACCAAGTTGGGGTCTGCAACTCATAGCTTCTATTTCCCTGACACAGAATAGCAAGCCCTTGAATTGAGGTATCCGAAGATTACAGGTCAAGAAGGCTGCTGCTAACTAGGGCAGAATTCAAGGCCATGCTCAGTCACATAGAACCACATAATACGTGTGGTATAGCCCTGTGATGCTGGGATCATTTCACATGTAGGTAGGACCAACAGGGCATCTCTACTTTCTAAGGCTCCCTCAGCTTTATCAAGATCTCATGCTGAGATCAATCATGCACGCTTTTGAGTGAACGATCAATCATCACATGTCTAGCCTTTTAATCCCCCTCCCCCCCGGCAGCTAGAATGCCCTCCATGCCTAACGAGTCACTGGAAGATAAAACATGTTTAGGCACGTGTGACAACAAGCACACATGAATTCAACGGAAAGAACAAAGACATTTGCTATTGCAAACATCAGAAAATGCAATTGCTGAATTGGCAGGTGTCAGAGTGCAGCGGTGCGGAAGCGTAGGACTGAGAGAGAGAGAACGCAAAGAGAGAAGGGAGAGAAAGAGACAGTGTACACTGAAGATCTGCTGTATAAAGAATGCTGAATACAAAGATATACACGGGCGCAGTGCGCTGGACTGCGTGTCTCCACCTCGACGATGCGACCTGCTGTCCACCTCGAAGTCTGCTGCAGTCTGCACTGTCTGCTGTCAGAAATCTGCGAACAGAGACAGAGATCTGCACGGCACCGGTCTGTAATCTGCGACAGAGAATGAATGGGAAGACTGCTGGAGACCTCAGGTATAAATAGCCGAAATCTGCCCAAAGAATAGGACAGGTCGGCTGCATTAAATGCAGCCGACTGGGCTGCAGGCAGTCGAACTGCCACGTGGCAGTCCGACTGCACAGTCCGACTGTGCAGCCCTAGTGCAGCCCTGGCTATGATCTCTCTAACACCCCATCTCAGAGCCTGGGCAGGGCAGAAGCCTGAGGGATCTGGAATGTTGCCGAAGTAGAGCCTGAGGAAGAGCCTTCGTAAACAAATCCGCAAGATTATCCTCCGTCTTGCAATACTCCACAGTGATGGTCTCATCCAGAAGCTTTTCTCGGATGAAGTGGTACTGGATCTCAATGTGCTTCGTCCGGGCATGAAAAACAGGGTTCCTTGCCAAAGCAATGCAACTCTCATTGTCACATCGCAGCAATGTAGGACGAGTCTGGGGGCACCCAAGCTCCTCCAACAATCTCCGAAGCCACACAACCTCGCATGTGGTGGAAGACGCGGCCCGATATTCCGCCTCAGTAGACGAAAGGGCTATCGTGGGCTGCTTCTTGCTACTCCATGAAATAACTCCTGCCCCCAAAGTAAAGCAGTAACCTGTTGTAGACCGCCTGTGGTCCACGTCACCGGCCCAATCCGAGTCGCTCCAACCTGCAAGTACAAGATCTGACCCATCTGTCCCTGCGGGGTAATGAATCCCCAAATCAGACGTCCCCCTCAGATACCGAAGTATCCTCTGAGCAGCCTGCCAATGCACCGTCTTAGGTTCACTCATGAACCCTGCCAAGAGCCCAACAGCAAAACATAGATCAACCCTGGTGTTGAGAAGCCAAATCAAAGACCCTATCAACTGTCGATAGCGGGAAGCATCCGCCAAAGGAGAAGCTGAATGGGAAGTGGCCTTCCAGTTCGGATCCATAGGAGTAGCCCCAAAAGACACCAAGAGTTCCTGTACATATCTCTGTTGAGAGAGAAAGATCCCCCTCTGAGACTGAAAAATCTCATGTCCTAAAAAGAAATGGAGTAGCCCCAAATCCGTCATCTCGAACGTCCGATGTAAAGCTGACTTTGTCTCCTGGACCTGCTGTGCATCATCACCTGTGACAATCAAATCATCAACATATAATACAAACAACACACAACCATCCTCGGAAGTGTGAACATACATCTGCGGATCGGCCTTGGACCGCCGATATCCCAACTGAGATTGGAGGAACGAATCAATCTTCTCGTTCCAAGCTCGCGGGGCCTGCTTGAGACCATACAGGGCCTTCTTCAACCTGTAGACTTTCCCATCTGAAGAACCAAAGCCAGGAGGCTGCTCAACGTAGATCTCCTCCTTCAAATCACCATTCAGGAAGGCCGACTTCACATCCAGCTGATAAACAGGCCATCTCCTATGGCCAGCCAAAGCAAGAACAGCTCTAATGGTTGCCATACGAGCTGTAGGGGCAAAGGTGTCATGACAGTCAATCCCTGGGCGCTGGGCAAAACCCTTAGCAACAAGGCGAGCCTTGTGCTTATCCAAAGTACCATCACTGAGATATTTGGTCTTGAAGACCCACTTGACTCCAATCACCTTCTTCGGGGGGCGTGGCACAAGTGACCAAGTGCCATTCCTCTCAATAGCCTCCAACTCAGCTTCCATAGCTTTCTTCCATGGGGCGGACTGTAAAGCCTCCTTCACGGAGGTGGGCTCTCGATCATGCATAACTCGAGACATCAAACAATAATTGGAGCACACAAGCTCCGAAGAATGCGCCTGGTGCCTCCGTGACCGCCGCGGACCATCCTGCGGTCCCCACTCCTCAGGAACCCCCTCGATCCCTGAATCACGGAGTGTGTCACGGGCCCAGCGAGGAGGAGGCCGAACCTCCCCTCGTCGTTCTCCATCAGTAGAAGACTCTGGAATGTCCACCAGTGGTAACTCCTCAGAAGGATCCGGTGGAACAGTAGACTCTGTGTCAGAAACAGAATCATAATCAAACGGCACAGGCTCCAGTGGAACTGTAGAAGGAGCCAAACTCTCCCCTGGATCTCCAAGAACGGGATGCTCCTCACCCGTTGAAGAAGCCGGAACCTCCACAAACCGCACATCACGGCTAGTATATACATCCCGCTTGACGGGATCATAGAGTCGGTAGCCTTGGGACTGGGAGCTGTAGCCAACAAATACCTGTTTGCGGGAAGCCGCTTCGAATTTGTCACGGTGAGCTTTGGGAATGTGAACATAGGCATCACACCCAAAGACCCGAAAGTAAGAAACATCTGGCTTCGTTCCAAAATACGCCTCAAATGGAGTCATCCCTTCCACGGCCGAAGTAGGAGATCGGTTAAGGATGTGGACTGCAATAGCCACAGCCTCGGCCCACAGAACTTGGGGGGTCTGTCGGTGCTCCATCATAGTGCGCGCCATCTTGATCACACTGCGGTTCTTCCGTTCGAGAATACCATTTTCTTGTGGAGTATTCGTATTGGCAAACTCCTGGTGAATTCCTCTATCTGCACAAAACCGAGCAAATTCATTAGAGACAAATTCACCTCCCTTGGCGGATCGCAAGGTCTTCAACTTCCGGCCTGATCGGTTCTCCTCAAAGAGAAGCCAATCCTTGAAGTGCGAGAAAGCTTCTGATTTTAGTGCCAAAAAGTAGGCCCATGTCATCCTGCTATAGTCATCCACGATCAGCATGAAGTACGAGCTCCCACGCAGGGACTCATTCCTCATAGGGCCACATAGATCCGTAGATACTAACTCCATCGGTGAAGTAGACCGCCGCGAAGCGGTGTGGGGAATGGCATCCCGATGCTGCTTCCCCCTTATGCAGGAGACACATGGCTGCTGGCTCACCACTATATCCGGCAACCCTCGAACAAGCTGTCCCCGTGACGCCTTCCGAAGATAGTCATAGTTCAGGTGACCAAACCTAGCATGCCATAATTCAGACTGTGACTGTGAGGTAAGAAGAAGAGTAGAGAGGGCAGTGGAAGACTTCAGTTTGTAAATGCCGTTCTCCTCATATCCAGATGATAGAACCTTCCTCGATTCACGATCAAGGACTCGCACTGTAGAGCTGTCAAACTCCACTAAAAGACCAAGGGAACAAATCTTATGGACTGAAAGGAGATGGTACCCCAATCCGGGTACATGCAAAACCTCTGAAGTATGGGTGCCACCTCGTCCATCCAGAATAAGCTGCATCTTACCCCGACCTGCAATAGAAACTGAAGAGCTGTTTCCAATGAGAACCTGCCCACGCGAAGGTCGCAGCTGGGCAACACCATCCGATGAAGGAGTCATGTGCCGTGAGGCACCACTATCAATAATCCACTCTCGAGATTGGGAAGCCGCCATCGCAGCATCAGAAGCATTCGGTGAAGCGTCCTCAATGACAACTAAATGTAGAAATGCAGCTGATGAGGGTGCAGCCACCGCTCCAGAATCCTTGGTGTCCTTCTTGGTGTCCTTCGAGTCTTTGTCAGGGCAATCCTTCTTCCAGTGGCCAGTCTTTCCACAAATATGGCATGTGGAATCTTTGTCCTTGTCCTTCTCCTTGTCCTTCTTGGACTTGTTATCCTCCTTCTTCTTCTTTTGGTCCTTCCTCTTCTTCTGAGAGGCTTGACCTGTCAATGCCTTCGTCTTGGAAGCATTCTGTCCCTTTAGCTGTTCCTCTTGGTCCAAGACCATAGGAACCAACTCCTCCCAACGAAGAGTAGACTCTCGCCCTGAAGCAATAAGGGCAGAGTAAAATGTACCGAATCGTGGCGGCAACTGGGACAAGAGTGTAATCGCCATGTCTTCGGAGGAGATCGGCTTCCCCGCATTCTGAACCTGCATCTGTAGCTGCCTTAGCTTATTAATGTGTTCCCTTAGCGAAGAAGACTTATTGACGGACAAGGTCCGCATCTGTACCTCCAAAGAAACCCTCTTCATCAGGGTCATCCGATTGTACATTTGATCAAGCTCCAGCCATATCTCACGAGCCACCGTCAAGTGCTCGATGTGAGCGATCACGGCTGTAGTGCATGATAGAAAGAGAAAGGATCGAATCCTGGCATTCAGTTTGTCCCAATGAGACTGGGCCCTGGCCAACTCCGCACGAGCATCGGAAGAGAGTTTGGACTCATCTCTTACCGAGGGCCGGTCAATATCTTCCTGTACCAACTCCGCCAAATCATAGGACTCCAGAATGGCCAACATCATAACGCGCCAAATGCGGTAGTTGTCGCCGTCGAGCTTCTGATCTGTAGGAAGAGCCGGTAGGACAGGCACCTTCCGGTCCATAATCGCCTGGAACTCCAAGTCCATCTCTGTAGACATCTTCACCTGCAATGCCTTCTCAAACGCAAAAGCAGCCCCCTCTGACTGAGTAGACTCAGCCTGCTAAGGCTCTTCAGCGTCCCGAAGCTCCTTCACCCGCCGGAGGCAATGAAAAAGCAAAACCTGCACTTTTAGGTTGAAAACTCAAACTTTCTCCGCGACAAACAGCAGTAAACAGCAGCAAATCCACCACCTGTACTCCTTTCCTGTGCGCCCACACTCGTTTCAGCCTTGTTCCAAGGCACAGCCCTCCTGTCTGCCCTTAAACGCAAAAAACGCAAATTTGTGTCGCGATGGAAACTCCACTTCAAGTTGATTCTGCGCTCAGTCAGCCCTCAAACACTGCTCTGATACCATGTCAGAGTGCAGCGGTGCAGAAGCGTAGGACTGAGAGAGAGAGAACGCAGAGAGAGAAGGGAGAGAAAGAGACAGTGTACACTGAAGATCTGCTGTATAAAGAATGCTGAATACAAAGATATACACGGGCGCAGTGCGCTGGACTGCGTGTCTCCACCTCGACGATGCGACCTGCTGTCCACCTCGAAGTCTGCTGCAGTCTGCACTGTCTGCTGTCAGAAATCTGCGAACAGAGACAGAGATCTGCACGGCACCGGTCTGTAATCTGCGACAGAGAATGAATGGGAAGACTGCTGGAGACCTCAGGTATAAATAGCCGAAATCTGCCCAAAGAATAGGACAGGTCGGCTGCATTAAATGCAGCCGACTGGGCTGCAGGCAGTCGGACTGCCACGTGGCAGTCCGACTGTGCAGCCCTGGTGCAGCCCTGGCTATGATCTCTCTAACAGCAGGCCCACCCTTAAACGGAGCTTTAGCTCATGTTTAGGTATGTGTGACAAGAAGCAAACATGAATTCAACTGTTAAGAGCAAAGATATTAGCTATCGCAAACATCAGAAAATACAACTGCTGAATGGGCAGGCCCACCCTTAACTGGAGCTTTAGCTAAAAACAAAGGTTACAATTGCTAGACCCCCACAAAGTTTTAATTTTGCTCAGTAATTTTCTTTGCTTTTGGTTAACTATAACAAAGAATACAGCATCTATAATGGGGCAAGCCTTATATTCTAGGTATAACAAAAATTGTGAGCTTAGTGCTCAAATAGTTCTGTACTTGTTTCTATAAACAGGGGTGGTCTGCTGGTGAGGTGAAGATTTGACTCTTGACGACCTGCGAATTGAGGTGTCCTCCAGAGCAACCCTCTGGGCAATCTCCTTGCTCCTCTTTTGCAATGCGTCACTACACATAAATCAACAAATATCACATCCAAGACTTAAAATTTATGTCAGATAATTCTGGAAGAGCAGCTAGAGTAGATAACCCTACCTTATCCTATTTAGCTGTTTCTCTAGCTGTCTATGCAATGTCCTTTCCCTTACGCCTTTAGTGTTCAAGGATCCAAACAGTGATTCAAGCTGCAAGCACACCACCTTGCAATTTGTCACATAGAAACATCAAGGCTGCTCTTACAAAATAAACACAGGCAAAAGACACATCATGTAACATTAAATGTCAGCAGTAAGGCAAACACACCTCTTCTTTGGCACCATAATATGCCCATCTCTTTGAATCTTGATCCTCCACAAATATCCGACCTTCTCTTGGAAAGAACCAGTACCTGTTGTAATCTCTATCTCTCCCCAAAGGATTTGTTCTTATGATTCGTTTCTCAATCTCCCTATCCAGTTGTTCTTGCTGTGAAGAACACCAAATAATATGAACCTAAGTTGCCAACTTGACTTGGTTGTCACATACAATAATGTTACAATTTCCCATGTTCTTCAAGCACATCAGAAAGAAGTTATTACTAAGGACTTACAATAATTTCTGAGGCATGTTAATCATCTGCTAGCCAGGAGTTCTACCCTTAACCCAAGGCCATTGAGGAGGTACAACAAATAGCTGCTAATAAGCTTTGCAAATCACAAGGTTGGAACAGTCTGGCTCACCCGCTTTTGCAGCTCCGTCATCTTTTTCTCTTGACGCTTCTGCTCTTTTGATTCTTCGGCATGTCGTTTTTTCTCAGTAGACTTCTGCTCTTCTATTCTTTTGTTCTCTTTGTCCTTTTCCTCCTTTTGTTTTGACCCTCCCTTGGCCTTCAATGCCAGTCGAGCAAAAGCAAGTGTGCTATCATCTTCAATCCCCCTGTTCACTTGCAGGTAATTGTATAATAGACAAAAGAGTCAGGCAACCAAGCAACTCAAATCAAGACACTACCATCAATGTAAATGTCTGTGATGCACATACCCATTCTCACAAGTCCCATCTATCAAGTTGCTCTTCACCAAACTCTGTTGATCGTCATCTCTATGTCCAGAGAGTACATCATCTTCTGTTTTCTTTCTTGTGGATGCCTCAGTAGTTTTCTGACCAGAATCAGGACCTTGAACTTGTATCAAGTGTTCTTTTACCTCCTTTCTTTTCTGAGCTGCAATTGCTTGTTTTTCTTCAATAATGAGATCCAACTGCTCCCTGATAACACTGGATGCAACGGTCTTGTCCACCAGTTCACATAAAATATCTAGTTTCACTGAAGGCTCCAGTAGTCTATATTTTCCTTCACGAATCGCTGATGAGTGCTCAGCCAAACTCTCAAAGCCTTCTAATTCCAAAACATCACAGAGGTCATCCTTCCAAGTTTGGAAGGAAACCTATTACAAAAAGATCACATACTCAAAACATCTCCAACCATGAATACAGGTTTGCACAAATATGATACCAGAAAACACAGCTCACTTTGGCTTTTCGTTTCCTCTTCTGTGACAATAGCTGATGCATTACAGGATCACTGAGGACCACCTGGAGTAAAGCATGATGTGCTTCCCTTAATAACACTGGATCTCCATCTTTGCACTGTATTGCTTTCTCAAATTCCTCCAAAGAGAAAGGATACAACTGTACAACCTTTCCAAACAGTACACAGAAATTCCAGACCATCAGTAAACGTCCAATACAATCCATTGGAAGAGGAAAATCTGTGGATGGAACTGGCCTCTCATTTAAGGAAGGGTCATCTGAGGATGGCCTTACGAGGGAATCTTCTATAGGGTACCTGATAGGCTCAACTTCTTTGGGTGAAACTGCATAGAATTCTGAAACTTAGTGAATGTCCCGCATACTTCATTAACACTACAGAAGTTGCAGCATCTACCTGTTACAGCCTTTTTCTCCAACTTGACAACTTGTTCTGCAGAGCCATCTCCATCCTTTTTCCTTCGTTTAAAGTAAACATGGGCCTCACGCTCTACTCTCTCCTGCCAAATACCACAAAACTTTAATACGACAAAACAGGAAGGAACTATCCTTTCAAATTATAGTAAACTGAGCCTTTCAACCGTTTATACAAAACTTACCGCAAATCTTTTCCCATTTCCATTTTCTTCCTTGCTATACATGCTTTGTCTGCCATTGACAGTAGTTTTCAATTCTTCTGGAGGTTCAATGGCTATCTTGTATTTGTGACAAAGCTTCTCAAGAACCATCCAAGGTGCATTCCTTGCCACATTGTTGCTGACTGATTCTCTAATAAAGGACTTCAAAAGTGCCCTTGTAAAAGGTGGTTTTTTTCGATACAACCTATCAGCTGATTCTCGAAATGTCTTTGTTACACTTTTATCATCATCCAACCATCCTACCTCAAAGGTAGCCCTGCCATTTTGAGTTCCTGGTGTGATGATTTTCAGAACCTTACAAGGTTTAACAGAATTCCCTTGTATGCACATCAATTCCTCGCCAGCTAGATAGTTATCTTTGAAAGCTTTAAGTATCATATTTACAAGTTCATCCAATCGAAGTGTACCTGCAATATAAAGCAGCCAAAACCCCAATGCCCATTAGCTTTTGTGCAGTGCAGTCAGGTAAATATCAGAATTGGCCAAAAGTTCCCATTTTCAAAATTAATGATAAGCAAACAAACACTGCTAATTGAATCTCATAGATTGTGCCCCTACACCCTACTTTAACTGAGACCTACAGGAAACCTAAATCCCAACAAAATGGATTTAGAGGCTTTTTTGTTTTGACAATGGCAAGTTTTATGTTGAGAACTTTAACCTTATATCTGACAAATACAGTTTTCCTCGTCTTTGGCTACCTGAAATAAATGGACTTTGACTGCATAAGCTTGCCTCAGGTTTTGAGTCACAATGCATGCTTTCCAAATGTTACATTACTTGAGCCCTACTTTTCCCAAAAGCTATCACGGAAATCAACATGTAAACATAAAGTGCTCAAATTCAAAAGCCACCCTCCAATTTCTTGAAAGAACACATGCAACCTTTATACAAGGCATGAACTGCTTGTTGACACATCAAGCTATGCACAAAGGGCCTATAAAATCATCTAGGAAGCCTAGATCTGGCATCACAATCTTTCCATCATCACCAATATGGGAGCTCTGATTAGATTCGTGCCAATATATGCCATGTGCTCAAGCAAGTCAACCGACATGTGGTTGCTCTAAGGAAAATCTTCAAAGATTTGCTGCTCTTAGAAAGGTTTTGCCAGTTTTACTTGATGGAAATCAAGCTGTCAAACTATTGCCTTTAGAGAAAGATGGAATAGCTGTTCAGCCCAGTCCAATATACACAACAAACCGACATGTGGTTGCTCTAAGGAAAATCTTCAAAGATTTGCTGCTCTTAGAAAGGTTTTGCCAGTTTTACTTGATGGAAATCAAGCTGTCAAACTATTGCCTTTAGAGAAAGATGGAATAGCTGTTCAGCCCAGTCCAATATACACAACACACCTTGGAGTGTGTATCATCCACCCTACTAAACTTGTTGCTGATCATAAAACTGCAACGCTTAGGAATAAGATCATGTTTTCCATGTTGACGCTAATAATGAGGTTGTCATACACAGGTGGCTGCTAGAGTCTAGGCTAACTTGCACTATCAACTGCTTGATCAACATTCCTAACTAGTGGTCCTGAAACCTCGATGGTGACACACTACTATTTTGCCATGCACACCTGGTTTTCTCGGCTACTTGCTCCACCGCTTACCTTGCTCTTTCAAGCAATGTGATGCGCAAGGTCTCTAATGGAGGAGTATAAGTTGGGACATACTCCCCAATCTTTTTGCAATTTGCTTTAAAATGTTTTGATCTAGCAACATTAAAAGCAATGCAATCGTGAAAAAAGAAGCATACAGCAGCAGCATCAACTTTCTCTGTTTTTTTTGTGGATCCCAAACAGTCTAAATAGTGCACTATCACTTGGAAGGATCAATCAATGCATGCCCAACAGCTGTTTTTGTTACAGCAACATCTAGAATAGATGATGTGTGACCAACAAAAGCACTAGATGGTGCACATGATACATGGGAACTTGATGCGGTTGCAACTGCAGCAGGGTCAATTCTTGGCGTATATGATGCTCTCCTCTCACTAATGACAGCAGGGTCAATTCTTGGCGTATAAGCCTTCAATGTGCAAAAGTGAGCTCAAACTTTGCTTGTCCCACTTGTGCGACAACACAAGCACAATTTGCACATCTATGCATGAGATCCTCCACCGCTCCCTAAACGCTCAACATGCACCTCATCCCACCGAGCCCATCCGTCAGTTCTACTTCTTCTGCCATGATAACCGACTCCATGAGACTAGTTACCCCATGCTTCAGAAGTTTGAGATTGAAACGAGAGAGAGAGAGAGAGAGAGAGAGAGAGAGAGAGAGAGAGAGAGAGAGAGGCTACACAATGCGGACAGTCCTATCTCATGGAGACTCGAGACTCGAGATAGGCACAAAAGACGAGCACGGGCTGGTTGGTAGCTATGGACAGAACAATGAATAGTGAAAGGGAGGTTGGCCACTGAATGATGAATAGTGAATGTGTTGTGGTGTAGCAATTTGCAAAGGTTGTATTTATAATACATTATACATAGCAAAGGGGGCCTACAGATCAGTCCTTTTCAAGTCAATGATGAGTCCGTTGCAGGTCAAACGTGTGGCAAGTCGAATGGATGAGTTACACAGGCACTTCGGACATGTCACGCATGTCAATGTCAGTGCCAAATTTGATCACCCCTCATCCCTATCCCATCACAAACAAGATATCCCATCCCATAATACATCCCCGACTTGTCACATTGCAACGTCACTTTCCGATCCATCTCTTGATGTGACACATCCTATTACGCAACCATCACAAGGCTAGCATCCCAATGTCCCAAGGGACCATCCCACCCATCAATTGTAACTATAACAAGAATCAAGTCAATCAAACAAGAAGGCATCCAACCATAAGAGAACTCTAAGGACTTATTTGGACCCCTAGCTATTTAGGGATGCCTATTGGACACGCTTTTAATAAAATAACAAAATAACCCATACAAAATATTCATGTGAAGTTTTTTGTTGATATGATTGTCTTTTCATGATAAGTGGAAGAAAATGGCTGACAACTTGAGAAGATTGTGCTTCAGGCTTGACTCTTAAAATGTTTGCCTATATCGACTTGATACAATTTTACATGTTCCAGTTTACTGCCCATATAAAGCATAACCCACTTTTTAGCATAGCCAAACACACATTGTCCCGCCTCATACAATCAGACTATTCAAGTTTTGGTGTGCATCCATATTTAGTACCATGAATATTTGACTTCAATATGAGCCGACCAGCTGCAGAGTGAAGAGATCATGGTCACAAAGGCCCAACCCGGGTCCTTGGATGGCAGGATCACCATCTCAAACACAAATCCACCAAAGCAAAAAATAGCTGAACATTCCGATCAGTTGTTGGCATGCCATCAAATAGATTCAAGGGAGTCAAGGGGCAAACAAATCCATGGTAAAACTTTTCACACCATATAAAGACCCTCTCATAAAAAGTAACAACAATGATCTGCAAAAGTCTGAGAGCTAACATGACTTGTGCTACCATGAAGCTAACGAATGTTAAATGGTTAATGAAGAACTCTGCTATACATTATCAAATCAGAACATATTAAGGATCTTTAAAGCCAAGTTGATGTGCATTCATCTTTGATACAAATTTATATCAAATTTAATCAGGGCTTGTCACGCCCTTAGTGTGTCAGATTGGGATCGAAGTCTTACTGAACTGCACGAGTCTTAAGACCGGTCCCATGAACTCCTTGGGAAATTGCTGCACTTGTTCTGTGGCTCTGCACTCAGATACAAGAGCCTCTTCATATGTCAAGCCAGTTTTACCCGTAACCTTGCATGTCCATACTCTCTGACGATACAAATTTATTCGTTTTAAATACTCTCTGAAACAGAGTTAAGGATGACAGCACTTTTCCCATCATTATACGAGACAAGACTCGAATGCATGTAGCCAACCCAAAAAGGATACTCATAATCTCGAAATATTTCTTTGGTGAACCGGACTTGGAAGATAAGCTCCTGTGGTTTCAGGTCATCAGGAGGTTTGCTAAGGCTGTAAGATTTCCTTTTCAGAAGCGGCATAAGGCCGATTCGAAGCACCACTGAAATCAAAACCCAAATAGAATCAAAACCCAAATATGAATATAGAACATTCAGCTGAGCCTGCTGTTGCTAAAATACAAGATGAAACATTTTTTTCCAATTCGATTTGTTGAAATCTAAGAGTTCTTTGCATAACAAGAAGATGAAACCAATATAAAGGCTCGTGTCAATGCGCTGCCCACCTCAATGCTCTGCCTCTTTGGAACGAGTTTCAAACCCCCAAAATACTCCTTGCATCATATGCATACAATCCTGTAAGGAACATCATGAGCATGCTGAGGCTATTGCATTAAAACTCGCCTCTACATGAAGCGCAAAGAGAGAAAACTAGCACATTATGTCGAGATTGAACATAAGCCAATTTGTCTTCACGATTAAGGAGGCAGAACACTGAGTACGTGAAAATAAGAGTGGAAACAGCAACCCTTGGCTGCCATGCAGCAGAAAATGTGCCATAGAAGGATCGCCAAACTCATTATATTCGAGAGAATGGAGAGAGGGGGCCGTAGTTGGCAATACCTGACAACTGGTAGAAGGGCTGGAGTTAGGGTTTGGCCAGGAAGAGATGGAAAAACGCATTCGGATTTTTGCTCTCTGCCGTTCGAAGCAATCGGGGAGAAGGAGCCTCGTGTCCAGCCCCTTTGCGTCGTGGCGGGGTAGGCGAGCTGCGGCCTGGAATGCGACAGAAGGCTTCTTCTTGTATCGCGCGATGAGGCCTTGGTGCTCCGTCGGACGATGGCTATGGCGACGATGAGTCTCGCTCGATCAAAAGCGCGAAAGAAAACTATCGCAATGAGAGAGAGCGCGGAGAACTCCACACGTCCCTCCCTCCTTCATATTCCAAAATTACCGGTGTAAATCATCCCTTCCCTTTGACGCGACCCCACATACACTTGCTCTTTTTAATTTAATTATTGTTTTTGCCATTTACTATTTTAATTACTGTCGTCAGCTTTGATTTTTTTGGCCTGCCCCCTCCCAAGGGCAAGGCTAACAATGGTGCGGTAACAAGGTGGTGCCTACCCCCAAAGAAATACTATCACTAGCTTTGATTTTTTTGATAATTACTATTGTCAGCTTTAATGAGTATTGTTGACAATGATCGTGGCCTATTTTTAAGACTTTTCATGACAATTAAATTGAAGAGATACTCGAAAAGCACCCTCTTTGTGCTCTTCTCCTCTTGGGATAGTATTGTTCCCATCTACTTAGGAAAGAAGGAGAGCTAACATGTAGGAAAATGAGCAAGTAGCTCTCTCTCTCTCTCTCTCTCTCTCTCTCTCTCTCTCTCTCTCTCTCTCTCTCTCTCTCTCTCTCTCTCTCTCTCTCTCATATACTTCTATGTTTTTCAATGTGTACATTCTTCTCCAATGGTACCAACATCATTCCTACAATTTTAGGCATTTGACACTAGTTGTAGTGATCAAGGCTATGACCGTTGTGTCTTGCATTTGTTTCAAAGCCTTCTCTATCGCTCTATTACTTCTTATGTTGATTTTCACTAAGCATTGTATGTTTATGGAGTTGAGGTCTCAAGAGCGTCTATGCAAGATTTGTTGGAGGTAAAGGCGTATGTGTTGCCTAGTCGCCCATGTATTAGTTACACTAATAGTACCTACATCGTGTATTAGTTACCCGCACACATGTACACTGCAGGTGACGAGTGCCCATCATTGTCCCTTCATTCTTTATTCTTTCAATGATATTTGAATAAAGGAAAGGCCCATCACACATCGTGACTATTGGAGATTCCATATATTGTGTCTCTCTATCTCTTACTCTCACTCCTTCCACTATAGCTTACACTCCGTGCTTCCACTTCAGGGCTCACTCCCTTCAACTAGTATCGGAGCCATCTTCCCCGAGAGCTTGAGCCCACCCCAGCTTATGGAGAATACATTCACACCATGGCTTCTTCCATTCAAGGTGAGCTTTGATCTCCCACTTCCTCTAGCTTGTATTGGCTTCTTTTGGGCCATGGGTAGGCTTGTTTAAGTCCCCAAAAGTGCTTCCCCAACCCCATTGCCATTAGTAGGAGAAGCAACAATAGCGTGAATTGCACCTGTTGTTGCTACCCACTTCCTAACTCTCTTTGGCATTTCCTTTAGCTCATGGAAATGCTTCCGGCACTTGGCAACCTTGTGGACTCTTCCTGACATTGGTCTTGTGATTCTAGGCATCATTTGAAGCTCCCACGATCAACCATTGACTCATAGTTTGTGATAGTTTGCTGTCATACAGTTCAGGACAACACTTACCTCATTGTCTGGAGGTCGCTTATGCTTCCCAGGATGTCTGTTTGATGCCAGATCATTTGAGGATGCTATGTCAATGTATTGGAATGCTAGTGAACAGATTTGAGCACTCCTTGCTCAATTTTACAGAGGTTTTTTTACTATTGTAATAAGTAGAGTTGAATGCTATTTTGTTAATGAAACTTCATGCCTATTGCTTGTTGATGCTTACCAACTACTCGGCATGCTATATTGATATCCATGGTTGATGCCGCATACTTGGTTATACTTTTGGAATGCTCTTAAGCTAAGATTGGAGCTTTGCCTCTTGACATTGGCTATCATTTACTGTTATGTTTGGCCATTTGATGCTATCGTAAGAGCTTTACAAGTTACCTGTGTTGGATGCTCCTGGATATATGCTACTTGGATCTTGGATGTAGGGATGCATTCCACATGATGTTTTGAGCTTTGCTTGTGAGTCTAGCATCTGACTTTTGTTCCAGTGGGAGCCACTACTTGAATCTTGGATATTACATTGAGCATTTGGTTATGCAGTTGAGCTTGAGGGTCTTATAGTGAGACCGTAGGACTTAGTCACATGTACATGCTCTCGCCATGCTTTATGTATGTAGTTGATGCTTAATGGGCTGATTCGACATTGCTTTTGGGCTAGCACCTATCTATGTCACAATGTTTCAGTGATATATGCATCTTGGTTGGCTATATATTGAGCTTTCGTTACATTGCTTAGTCCATTATGCCTTCGGTTGGTCTCTTCTATTACCCGTGAGACCTACTCTATGCATGATGGTTATGCCTTTGGGATGTATCTTAGTCTAACATATTGATCCTTTAACAGTTCTCGATGCCAATCACATATTTACTCACTACTAGTTGCAATTATCCCCTAACAATTGCAGTTTGTCTTCTTGTATCAGTGATTGCCCCTCTTTAGCATTGATTTTTTACTCTTGTACTTTATTTCTAGCATGCTATCATTACAATTTACTACACTATTTATGTGAGCAATCACCTCCTTTTTTATAGTCTTTTGCATTGAGTTTGTGAACAACTCACTACTTTGGCAATTCCCTTTGTTTTTCAGCTCCATCTAGTAGAGGTTTTGGGGTTGATTTGCAAGTTAGTACAACTACCGATTTTGCCCTTTTGTGCATTTGCTTGGTCTCAATATGGCTAGTGATTCCAATGATAATACTATCTTTAATATTGATAAGTTGGATGGCACCAACTACAGTTATTGGAAGGTCCAAAATTGGCAGAAAATGTAGATTAAGACTTTGAAACATGAGGGTATCAAGCCCAAGCGTATTGATGCAGAGGATTGGGTTGAATTGGATGAGCTATGTAAGTCTACCATCATTTAGTCCCTCTCTAAGTAGGTGTTCTATAATGTTGTCTCTGATGGGTAGTCCGCATGGAACTTATGGGATAAGCTTCATAATGTCTATGACAAGCAAAGCCCCACTTCTTAGATGTATTAATTGAAGTAACTCATGGATCTTCAAATGAAAGAGAGCACTTCCATGTTAGCCCACTTAAATGAGTTTCATTCTATTCTCAACCATTTGTCTTCGCAGGGGATTGAATTCAAGGATAATCTTCCCTCTTTGTTTCTCTTGATTACATTGCGTGAATCATGGGATACATTTCGTATTGCTATGTGTATAAACATGCCTATAGATTGGCTAAAGTTACAAGATGTAGAGGATGCACTCTTGAATGAAGAGGTTATTAGAAAGAATGTCAATGCTTCCCACACCTCTCATGCTTTGATAGTTAGAGGTAATAATGGTAGGAGCGGTAATGAGACCACTATGGGAGAGACTCTTAACAGTCTCATTCTCAATCACATGGGCAATCTCGTAAAAAGTCCCATGGCTATAAATCCTCGTTAACTCATCATAACTATGGAAAAGCATGATGTATTTGACCATAGTACCATAAAATGCACGAGGATAAGTCAAGAAAAATAGGAAGGATAAAGTATCCTTAGTAAGTCCCCAGCGTTAAGATTGAAGAGATTAATGTCGTGCAGACTAATTGTGATGATGATTTCATACTTGCAGCTTCTTCTCTTAATACTTCACAACAACTGACTTATGCTTTGTTAAGGTATACTTAGTGTTGGCTGATAAATTCAAGGGCTTTCTTTCATGTGACTCCTCATAGAGAGTAGTTTCACTCCTATCACTGTATAACTAGATCTGTTCGTTTGGGTAATGACTTGGCATTAGAGATCATTGTTATTGGTGATGTTCGTCTACAGTTTGGTTTGGATAGCATGTTTACTCTTCATGATATAAATGACTTAGCATTAGAGATCATTGTTATTGGTGATGTTCGTCTACAGTTTGGTTTGGATAGCACGTTTACTCTTCATGATGTACGTCATGTATCAACTCTCACGAAGAGCCTTATCTCTGCTGGCACTTTGGATGATGCAGGTTATGTAGTTTCTTTTGGTGATTCCTCATGGAAGATTACCTATGGGAATCTTGTCATTGCACATGGTGCTAAGTCCAATACTCTTTATTCCTTACTTGTATCTAGGTCAGTTGACCATGCTTTGGCACTGGATGCAGTTCCACATGTATCTCATTTGCATCATCACCTTGGGCACAAGTCCTTGAAAGGAATGAAAATGCTTACTCGTTTGCAGTATCTTCCACCCCTTGACTATAAGTGCTTTAAGTCTTGTGATTGTTGCTTATATGGCAAGCAAATACATAATATACATAAAAATCCTAGTATGATATGCATGGGTGAGCCTTTGGCTCTTGTTCATTCAGATATATGTGGTCTCATGCCCTACAAGTCGTTAACTAACGTGAAGTATTTTGTTACCTTCATTGATGACTATACACACGATCTAGGCATACCCTATTAAGTAGAAATTAGAACTCTTGGCTACCTTTTTACGTTGGCTTGCTTTGGTTGAGAACCAATTTGAGTATAGGTTAAAATGCCTAAGGTCATGCAATGGGGTGAGTATCTCTCTAAAGTCTTTAAGCAATTTTGTGATAAAAATGGTATTAGGTGTAAGTTGACTGCCCCATACATCCCACCCTAGAATGGTTTGTGAGGCAGTTTTACTACCACCGTATACTTGGTTATTGGTCCCCCTATACTACTCTTGACTATCAAGTTACAAAGGAGATATGGTTTGAAAAACCTCCCTCATATTCTCATTTGTGTGTCTTTAGTTCTTAGGCTTTTTGCCATGTTTCCAAGGGGACAAGCACAATAAGTTGGATCCTAAGTCTAGCAAATGCATCTTTCTTGGTTATGGAGATGCAAGTGAGATAGGCTATTGCCTATGGGATCCAAATACTCGGAAGGTTATCCACAACCATGATGTTGTTTTCCATGAGGAGAAAGTGCATAAGTAGTTGGAGCATATCATTGTTGAGGTACGCATGGTGATATTTTAGGAGGAGCATCGTGATACTGTATAACCACCTAGACAGCCTGGAATAGCAGTTTTGATGCTCCAGTGGCCTAGGTCCCTAATGCTCCACAAGATGTTAAGCCCGTACAACCTGTGTTGAGGCGATCTACTAGAGATAAATGGCAACGTGCACGATTTGATCCCTCTATGGATTATGTTATGGTGAAAAATGTTGGTGAGTCTCTTACTTATGGTGAGGCCATGCATAGAGGTGATAGTCACTCTTGGGAGAGGGCCATGCAGTCAGAGTATAACTCACTACAGAAAAAACATACATGGGATTTGGTTCTTTGCCTAGTGAAAAGCGTGCTTTGCCATACAAGTGGGTGTACAAGTTGAAAAGTACCCCAAGACGCCCCAAGCCAATATACAAGGCTAGATCAGTTACTAAGGGTTTCAAGTAGGAGCAGCCTAAGGGCTTTGCAAACCCTAGCAGGGACCACCTACTGTGTAGACTGAGAAAGAGCATCTATGGCCTTAAGTAGGCACCTAGGGAATAGTACCACAAGTTTGATGCTTTTATGCATTCACAAGGATATTCCCACAATGATATGGATCAGTATTTATGCACAAAGAAGGATCATGATAGCAACCTTATGATTTTGATCCTCTATATGGATGATATGTTGATTGTGTTGGGAGTGTCATGATGAGCTAGATGCCTTGAAAGGTTAGCTCAAGAATAGCTTTGAGATGAAGGACATGGAATAGGCCTCACATATTCTTGGGATGTGCATTACGCACGATTACTCTAAGGGGCTCCTTTACTTGTCATAGAAGGAGCAATTTTATCTACATGATGTTAAGCCTATTAGTTATCGATTACATTCTCATGTGAAGGTTAGCTAGGCCGATTTTCTGTAATCTAATGAGCAGAAGGCCGAGATGGCCAAGATCCCTTATGCATTGGTAGTAGGCAGTTTGATGTATGCCATGATAACCACTCATCCTAACATAGCATTTGCAGTGAGAGTAGTAGCATACTAAATGGCTACACCTAGCAGATGGCATTGGGATGTTGTCAAGGGTATCACGAGGTACTTGAAGGGCACATCAACTATATACATATACTATGGTGGCCAAGATATAGGAGTCACGAGATACACTTACTCTGATTATGTAGGATATGTAGATAGTAGGAAGTCCACTTATGGGAGCTCACACTCAACCGCCAAGACCCATGGACCGCTTATTGTTTCAAGCGTTCCAAGCTGAGCACTAATGGCTACCTCTCACATAGCCGACGCGCCATCCATATCTACGGGTGTAGTGAGCTTACCTCCATGCCGTTCGAGTTACCTCCTCTCCCTCGCACTCCGGTAGCTCCACGATCCAAGTGCAAGCTTCAAGCAAGCTCCATCCTCAAGCTCCACGCTCCAAGCTCCATTGCCGCGAGCAAGACAAGAGAAGAGAAGAAAAGAGGAGAAGATGGAGAGCTTCTCCTCCTCGGTCCCTCACCCTCACACACTCACTCCCTCACACTCTCACACTCCCTCTCTCAAGCACAAGCTCAAGCAAGCAAGAAGAAGAAGAAGAAGAAGAAGAAGAAGAAGAGGAGAGCTACTTTTGGCCACACACAAGAATGAGCTTCTCATTCACTTTTCGACTTTATATACAAAACCCTAAATCCCTTTTGGGTGGTCATCCCCTTTTCCCCTTTTTTACATGGCCGGCCGTAGCCTAGGCCCTTTTTTCCATTGTCCTTCTATCTTCCTAGCTTCCTTTCCACCGCCCATCTACATTTACAAATTGCACGACTGAGAGCCCGGCGCTCCTTGAATTAAACAATGATGCGCTTGCGCTCTTTTACAAAAGTTTTGACTTGCGCTTTTCCTTGTGCGCCTTTCTCCCTTATTTAGGACTCTTCTCCTTATGCGTCTTTGTCTTCCGTTTCTCTTTGCCTTGGCCTTTGTCTTTGTCTTCTGCTTTAGCTTTTCTGGATTTTCCACCTTCGTTCGTTTAAGGGTTAACATTACCCCCCTCCTAGACGAGTGCCAGTCCCATGGCACTCACCGTCGTAGGTAGTAGGCGTTAGCATGCACCGAAGACGTGGGTGGCAAGGACGTATGTGGTTGCCATGGCAGAGTGTTGGTAGTGGTGGGGAGGAAGGTCATTGGAGGCACATTGGTGGGTTAAGTGGTAGGTGGTAGGGCGATGGGAGTTGGTGGTAGGGCTATTCTTTGGGGGGGTTGCACTGATGGAGTACAAGTGGCGATTTGTTGGGGATTCTGTACATGCTGATTCTTGGCAGGCTTATAGGGTGATAAGGATAGGAATTCAGAGTTGAGTGTTAATGAAGAGCGAACGACACCTTCGTTGGAGTCTTCAATACCTGCACTTGAAAACATCTCATGTGGTCTCTCCCTAAGTGGTAGTGCTAGTCTTCTTATCGTGTACAAAACATATTTTGATTAGTTTGGGAGACGTCGAACTCTAAGCAAGCTGAGAGTATTGTCTTGCACTTGAGGACCCAAATTATGTATATACTTCGGTGCAGATATTATGTGAGTGCTCGTGCATACTTAGATATTACATAGTTAGAAGACTGCGGGCTAGTTTCTCGTAACAGTGTGTGGATGAAGCAAAGTTGTCCATGTTGAGAAGAAGTACACGTGAAGGTATATGAGACATCCTTTGCATTGTGACTGCACGACGTAGCATAATTGAATACAGGGACACCGCAATTTTGGTAGTAGTTGGAAGCTATTGGACTCGCTTGATGAGGATGGTGTACTTTTCATGGCCAATCGTGCGGTGCTCACCACAATTGATTACAATGGTATTAAGGTAGAGTGCAAGAGGGAATTGTGCAAGTGGGTCAGGGTGACAGGTCTAACCAGAGGCGAGACAAGCTCCCTAGGTATGTCCTGCCCTTGATGTGCCGTGAACGATTGTGGGTGATGCTAAAGGGCTAGGGGACTAGGGACGGAGCCAGTCGACCAAGGTCACTGGACGTATCTAATTTGAGGACCCCTAGGTGCTATGCTGTGATTGTGTGTGCTTCTGATCTTTTCGTTCTTTTTTTTTTTGGACTTGCCTGAGTACAACCATTGCAATATGTTGAGGCAAACGACCTTTCAGTGGGTTGGAGAATGTCAAGCTTCGAAGGCTCAAGAAATGGATATTACAGTGATGATTGTGCCCTAGCCTCGTTGTTAGAGAAGCAGTTATTGAGATGGGGAGATACACTTGAGATATTGCAATCCTCCTTGCGACACACGCGATGTTGGTACAATTGAGGTAACGACTATCGTGAGCCAACTATAGAGCTTGACCTAGAAAGAGAGCGTACCCCATGAATATGCTTTGGGCTATGCGATGTGGGCGGTCGGCAAGGGTGATTTTTTATTTCGACAGCATGGCTTTGCCGCAGCTCTTTGTGGGGTCGATGGTCTTGCGGTGATCGGCATTGAACACTTTCGCATAAAGACATGTATCATCCTGCATCCACTTGTCACTTCATGAGAGTACATGCATAGTATATGCCGCAACTATAATAAACCAGTGCAACGCAAGGAGACATCACTTATATGAATTCTATGGTGTTGACTTAGATATTTATCACATGCACTTGATTAGCTTTTTCTTTTTTTAAAGACGTGAAATACATTAAATGGAGATATGAAAAGTTCGTACAATTGGGGAATATGTCAACACTTAACCATTTAAAGACAAAGAGTCATGGCCAGGTAGCTTTTAATAAGCCTTTATTCAATATGGGGCTACTCCATTTGTACGAGGCGGGGCGAGTCTGGGTGGTCGGGTGACTGGGGCTCTGCTGGTGCGGGGCTCCCGTGGGGTTGGGCAGGAAACATGTTGGCCGGGACATGAATGGTGTAGTCCCAGGCCGCCACCGTTTCCAAAATGCCTTTAAATAGATCATTGAATTCTTCCCTGTCCCGAGCTGCCCTTTCTGCCCTTTGAGCATCTAGTGCTTGAGCGTACGTTGGGGGTTTGTGCCACTAGTGTTGCCACATTGTGTGCGCCTCTTTGAGCGTATGTTCCCCTAGCCCTCGGATTCTTTGGCCTTCGTCTGAGGGGGTGTCGCTTAGGGCCGCGTTTCTTGGCATACCTTTTAAGAGTGGGCACGTAGCGTACTGGTGGAGGGGCGTGTGCTGCATGTTCCCGTCAGCTGTTGCGGAGAGCATCCTTGCAAGCTAGCTGCCCTTGGTTCTCCATGTTTTCCTCGCGGGGGGCCTGTAAGATGCAAATCAAGGATTAGGATTTGTCACATGATAAGACCATTCATATGTAAGGGATTATAGTGCAGGTTATCAAGTGCATAGGACGAGAAGGGGAGGGGTGGGGCATGCAGTGTTGTTGTAGCGGGATGGCCCCCGTGATGTATATTTAGCCTCCTGCCATTAGTAGATCTTGGTTTACGCCGAGTTACATTGGCTGGAGGTCATGGATTTAGGCAGGGCTCCTCCTCGAAAGGATAGACCGGAAAGGGAAGAAGGTGTATAGAAAGGGACTACACTCTGTCTACACCATCAGAGTTGTTGGTCAAGGCTTCCTATGGCGGTAATGTGGGTTGCATGCCCTTCACTTGGAGGTAGGGATGGTCACATGGCTTTTAAATGTGTGATGAGAGGAGGACTTAAGGAGCTTAGCCTATCAGACCCAACTCTTCTCCCTGCGCTTGACTATCATTGCTTGTGTGTGTTGATATTGTTTATACACGGTGACACAAAAATCAATGTTTATTTATATACATATTTATGAATCCATGTCACTTCACGAGGATAATAACCAATTGTAGAACTGGGGGTTGTACTGGAGCGTGGCACACGCATCCAGCACGTGTGGCAACTTACTTAGTACCGATAGATATTTTGCCACATCGAGCAGCATGGACCCTTGTCCAAGTCTACTGGCAATATGTAACTCCTCCCTAGTGAGAACCTTATCAAACATAGAGTTTTCTTGGCTAGGTTCAGCCAAGTCTGTACCCCGAATGGCAGTCAGCACACTCGAAGGGAAGTTGGTGCCACATAGGTTGGGTCCCTTTGGGATCGCCATTTGGCCAATCGCTCCTCAGAGACTGTCATGATCTGAGCCCCTAGTTCGGCCATTACAACGCGGCGTTCGCACCAACACTGCTCAAATTGACTCTGGCCTGTTGACAGTTGCTTTAGTTGCTCTGTCTACAAGATTCGATCGACAGAGCACTTCATTAAACGTGATGGTTAAGCGCAGTTTGTCAGTCTCCTCATTAGAGATGAGTCGCATGCATTCATGTAAGAGCTTGTTATAGTACTCGTCAAGATGTTCTTGCTCTTCCCAAGATAAGAGGAATAGCAAGTATTCTTTGAGCTGCTCCTTAGGGAATGCGCCCATATCCGCAAGGACGTAGATACGTGCGAACACTTTGAGCTTAGCATCCAACTCAGTTAAGCATTTTGTGACACTTCTATGTTCAACGAGGGCTTGCTCGGTTGCTATCTCATGCAAAGCTCTAAGAGTTTCGTTATGCTTTAGCATAGCTGGGGGCTCATGCCTAGATGAGCAAGATTGGTCAATGCTAGGATTGCTTATGCTCTCAAGGATTGTGCGTTTTTCCTGAGGTTTTGCTACTATTTTGTAATGGTTCTTCTCGAATGTGACTGGTATAGATTTGTCACCCTGTTGTGACAACATTATATCCACTCTTGATTGGTTGATGTGAGTTCTATTGTCGGTGGATTGAGTGTTGAAAGCAATTGTTGATGGCAACGACTGCTTTGATTTTTTAGAGCACACGGATGTGACTGAGGTTTCACCGCTATTAGGAGAGACATCAATGGGTTCATTAGTGGATGGACTTGATGCTTTATTCCCCAGCTCTCCATCGCTCTTGGTCTCAATGCTCTTGGGCTCCACAACCACCTGTGATTGCTGTTGTCTTCGTTGTTTTCTCCTCTTTTTCTTGGTCAGTGAAGGTGCATCTCTCAACAACTCAGGACCCTGGACTAGGTCAACTGTTGATGTGCTTGGTTGGGCCTCAGCATTCTCTTTCTCTAGTGTGTCCTTATGGGACATGGCCGTGGCCTGTTGAATAGCCTCGCTAGGTTGTGAGAGCACAAGTACCTCCCTTTTCGGAGAGTCTAGCCCTTCAGCCAACTCCCTTGAGTTTAACTCCTCCAGCCTAGGCTTTAGGCACTTTGAAAGTGCTGGAGTTGTCGAGAAAGTTGGTTGCGACACCTCCTCCACAAGTAAACTACTAAGGACACATTCCACAAGGGGCATTGTCACGGCCAAGGGCTGTGACTACTGTGATCCCTGATTGGAAGTAGTAGCAGCTAGTTTAGCGGGTTGGCTACCCTTGGTGGATTACGGTGTCAAGTCCCTAGGGCGATCGGAAGTGGTCATGTCTTTTGTTGCCCTTTGAGCACTCATCTGTGTAGATCGAGCATGAGTTGATCTAGTCACATTAGGTTGCTTAGGCATATCCTTGGGTCGAGAACTACAGATGGCGTCATGTCCCACCTCTTGGACATTTGGAAGCTTTAATGGAGACATAGGTTGGGAGTGAGTAGCCGCCATCGACAACCGTTGTTGTGCTTCCTGTGTCTATTTGGAAAAAGAGGATGTAGGAGATCTAGGACTCTTAGGTGGACTTGGCACTGGCCGAATGATTTGTTCAAGGCTATTAGACGATTGTGCCATTTGTTTTGTTGAGCAATTAGCCATCTCACGAGTAGCGTGGTGCCTTTGGTTCTCCTTATCCTCTTGGGGAATCAAAGGCCCCCTAGGCACTAGTGGCTTTCGTGTATCCTCAACGATTATATCTGATATCTGCTTGTCAAGCACGCTAGGTTGAGGATCTACCCTCCGATTAGTCTCATTTGGTTTCTTGACCTCGATCATGAGGGGCTCGGTCACTCCAATGTTTTTGACTTGAGACTTGGTCTTTCGTTTAGGTCTCCTCCTACACTTCTTTGCTCTTGATATGAACTAGCCTTCAATCGATAGAGGAGGTTTAGTCGAGGGTTTTGGCATCCAAATCCATTGGTTTCCTACGTAATACCCTTGAGCACATAACAACGCTTTGGATATCCATCGCGGCATTGTGCTGACCCTCCATCGATGCCTTCGTCTATAAGGCTTGGGTTTCTTTTGGGGTCTTCTACGATATTTGTAAGTCCACAGCCTGTCCTTGGCATTGTCTCCTAACCTTCTTGTTTCAGGCCTGGCCTCACTCACTGGTTCTCATTGTTCGACCTGTGCTTGTATCAGTTTTTCCAACAAGTCCTTGCTCTCGTTAGTAGGCTTGACTGTTACGTCAGCACCTTCCTTGCCTTTCCCTCGAGGTTTGATGAGGTCACCCTTGCTAAAGGTTGTGACTATCCTCACACTCGGTAGTGTCAAGTGTATCCTCTGTGCTACATAGTCGGCCTCACACTTGGTTGCCCTTTTGAAGGGTCTTCCTAGGAGGGTTTCTTTCCCGCAGCTAGCATTATTTGGAGGAACATGAAATAGGATAGGCAAGCTTTTTGTTTCAATTGTCGTAAGGATTTTGCACTTCCCTATGAGTGCTTGTGGGTGTCCCCCATAAGGGCTAAGAGTTGCACTAGTCGGTGTGAGCTCTGGTTGGCCTAGTAGGGTCAATGATTCATAGGTCAAGATGTTAAAATCTGCTCCTTCATCAATCAGAGCATCAATAGTATGCTCTCTTTTTGCGGTGAGTTTGACCCTAAGATAAGTAGGTGGTACTATGTCTTCATCTTCCGAGTCTTGGCTTGTAAATTTAAGCCTTCTGACAGATGCCCTTGAGTCCCCACTTGCATGACTAGACGTGGATTCTCCACCAATGTCTTGGGTTGTCTGTGCAGTGTTGCTCAAGGTACATCTCTCATCAAGAGTGTCATGTCTAGTCATCTTGGCATTTGTAGCTTGTTGATGTTGCATTCCGCTCTGACTAGACATGGTCTGAACACAATGTCTTTGTGTTCTCATGGTGTGGCCTTTTTGCCCTTGATGGCTAGATTGGCCCATTGATGTTCTAGGGTCTCTGTTTCTCTCTGTTCGGGTATAGGCTTTTGGTTGCTCTTTTGCAAGTGAGAATCCATGCTTGTGTAGAGCCATTACTACACTAGGGTCCAATTTGGAGGACCTGTCATAGTGCGCATCTTCTCTCCAACCTACTTGGGGGAGCCCCCTCTGTGGGGGTCTGCCGGGGGGAGGGGGGGGGGGCGCAGTCCCCCCCGGCTCACAGGGCCGTTATGGTAAACACCATGTGCAATTTGGAGGACTGTTTATAGCCAAATTTTGAACTACTTGCTCTAAGTTTCAGCCCAGTGACGGATCTGTGATGTGCCTTTAGCTCTATGTAGCCTTTGGGGTCAATTTCGGGGTTTAGATGTGTCAAAATTTGTGTTCTAGACACCTGTCCGATTTTGACAGTTTTTTGTCCGATTCTCAGATGTCTGATTTTCAGGAGTCCGATTAATCGAACGTCCGATTTTGGGTTGGTTCGATCGGCCCAATGGTCCGATTTTAGTCACGTCTGATTCTGGGAGTCGGATCGAAAAAGTGGTCCGATTCTGGGCTGGTGGTCAGATTCTAGACTGATCCGATTCTGGGCTAGTGGAAATTTGGGATGGCGGTCCGATTCTGGGCTAGTGGTCCGATTCTGGATTGATCCGATTCTGGACTGGTCCGACTTGTCCGATTCTGGGAATCGGATCAGGAGGGTGGTCCGATTTTCAAAGTGGTCCGATTCTGGGACTCGGACGGCCTAGTTCGACAGTGCGGATGCAGTCCGCGAGTTGTGCATGATGCCTCTACGTCAACGTCTACTCCACCGAATCATCCAGTGCCTTCCAAATAGATACAAAACACTACAAGGAAATGCCAGACATGCCTGGAATCACTATGGTGCTCGAATCAAATGGCACTCCAAGGATCTATGCCCCTATTTTCTTGTTTTAGCTTGTTATAAAGCAACAGAAAACCCTACTGTTTGCTTCTTTTTCTTTGTTTTTTCCTATCCTAAATGCATACAAATCACAAAGTAAATACCTTCACTACTCCATCTCACAACATAAATCTCAAAAAAGCAAAAAACCTACTTGCCAAGGAGATCGAATACCATCTTCAACCCCCCTCACTTCCTACCTATCTCAAGCACCAGTTCGGGGGAAAACCCTTACTTTGATTCTCGATTCGAAGCGCGCAAGCGCTCAAGGCTTGAATCCGTTGGTCCCGGCAACGGAACCAAAATGTGGGAGCTCACACTCAACCGCCAAGACCCACGGACCGCTTATTGTTTCGAGTGTTCCAAGCCGAGCACTAATGGCTACCTCTCACATAGCCGACGCGCCATCCATATCTACGGGTGTAGTGAGCTTACCTCCATGCCGTTCGAGTTACCTCCTCTCCCTCGCACTCCGGTAGCTCCATGATCCAAGTGCAAGCTGCAAGCAAGCTCCATCCTCAAGCTCCACGCTCCAAGCTCCATTGCCGCGAGCAAGACAAGAGAAGAGAAGAGAAGAGAAGAAGAGAGGAGAAGATGGAGAGCTTCTCCTCCTCGGTCCCTCACCCTCACACACTTACTCCCTCACACTCTCACACTCCCTCTCTCAAGCACAAGCTCAAGCAAGCAAGAAGAAAAAGAAGAAGAAGAAGAGGAGAGCTACTTTTGGCCACACACAAGAATGAGCTTCTTATTCACTTTTCAACTTTATATACAAAACCCTAAATCCCTTTTGGGCGGTCATCCCCTTTTCCCCCTTTTTACATAGCCGGATGTAGCCTAGGCCCTTTTTCCCATTGTCCTTCTATCTTCTTAGCTTCCTTTCCACCACCTATCTACATTTACAAATTGCACGGGTGAGAGCCTGGCACTCGAATTAAACCATGATGCGCTTGCGCTCTTTTACAAAAGTTTTGACTTGCGCTTTTCCTTGTGCGCCTTTCTCCCTTATTTAGGACTCTTCTCCTTGTGCGTCTTTGTCTTCCGTTTCTCTTTGCCTTGGCCCTTGTCTTTGTCTTCTGCTTTAGCTTTTCTAGATTTTCCACCTTCATTCGTTTGAGGGTTAACACCACTTTTGGCTATGTCTTTACCTTTGCTAGAGGTATTGTTTCTTGGATGTATAGGGTGCAAAAATGCACAGGCCTCTCTACTACAAAGGCAGAGTATGCTGCCACACTGAGGCTTGTAAGGAGGCTCTCTAGTTAGGATGTCAAACCTTGGTATTACCAATGAGGTCCCTACAGTCCATTCAAATTCTATGATTGCTATTCAATTGGGGCAATAATTCGGTCTTCCATGCGAAGGCAAACCACATTGAGGTGTGTTATCACTTTATTAGAGAGATCGGCGAGGACAAGTCCGTTGTACTTATGAAAATCTCCACTGACCAAGATTTTGTAGATCTACTCACTAAAAGTCTCTTAGCTAAACATTTTTCTTTCCTTAAGAAGTCAATGGGCATTGGATGAGATGATGTCTTTCCTCATCCTGTTGTACTTATGTACATTTCTCCTTTGTCATTTTTTCTTGTTCTCTCCTCACTAGGGGCACATTCACCTTTAAGTGGGAGATTGTTGGGGGTAAAGGCACATCTGCCTAGCTGCTCATGTATTACTGCATATGTATTAGTTATACTGACAGTATCTGCAGCATGTATTAATTACCCACACACATGTACACTACAAGTGGTGGATGCCCATCATTGTCACTTCATTCTTTATTCTTTCAATGACATTTGAATAAAAGGAAGGCCGGTCACACATTGTGACTGTTGGAGATCCAACATCTTGTGTCTCTCTTTATCTTACTCTTACTCCTTCCATCATAGCTCTTGCTTCCACTTCAGGGCTCACTCCCTTTAGGATTATGAGCTATACTTTGTGCATTTAATGTAATTATGTAGTAAAATAGAAGATCAACCTCGTATAAACTTATAGAGTAGAAGAGTTGTTGCCCATAAGGAAAGATGCAAAGGTCACATCATCGCATGGTTGTGGAGAAACTGCCAACCCTCAAGCATCTTATCAACCTCCAGTAGACATGCGGGCTCAAGAAGAATCTACCTCACTCCAAGCATGTGCTTGCTTACATGTAACCATAAGCTTGAATTGGATGTAGTCCTTGGCAACAACTACCTTGCCCCCATGATGACTGGATGTAGGAGCTTGCCCAAGGCCTACTAAGTCTTCAACAACATGTCTCACCACAACCAGCGCTCTCTGTTGTTAGCTTACATTAATAGTGGAGAGCCCCATCTAACCCTACAAGCATATCAAGACTCCTTTCAAGAGTCCTTGCATGCTAAGATTTTTATTTATGTGGCTTTGCTCAAAGCTTATGCCAAGCTCAAGGATGAGGCATGTGTGTGTAGAATACATGTTGCCATCTCATTGTTGGTAGCTTGGTGGTGGTTTGTTATTGTAAATGTGGCTTGCTTGTGGAAGCATGGGAAGCATTTGATGAGCTTCCAAGCCATGATGCTATCTTGTGGAATGCTCTCATCACAAGGTATGTTAAGCATAATTTTGGTGAATAAGTCCATAGTCATTTTGTGACATCTTTGTTGTTTACTATTTGGAATCCTATGGAGTCATGGGAATTCTAAGTCGAACAAGAGACATACATGATCAAATGAGCAAGAGAGAGTGGGGAAGTCGACAACAAATTGGGAACATATTGGTTGATTTTATGGAAGGTGTGGCTTATCTATTGAAGCACATCATGTATTTGGCGAGCTTCCCATTCAAGTTGTCCCATGGACTGCCTTAATCAATGGATACAATCAAAGTGGCTTTGCTCTTAAAGCACTAAGTTATTTTAAACAAGTTTTGATGAAGGGTATTTAGATATAGATGGTCTTATATATGTATATAATGTAAAGGCTTGCAACAACTCAAGATTCACAAGTATAGGTTAAGTAATACATATTGAATAACTTCCCATGGTTTTGAATGGTTTTCTAGTGTTGAAACGACCTTATGCTAGGTGTAACCTGGTTGTTAAAGCAAAAAAGTTGTTTGATACACTGCCAAATCGAGTCGTAGGCACATGGGTTGCACTAATTTCTATGTATAATGAAAATGGACTTTGTAATGTAGTGTTGGGTTGCATTAAAGTAATGTAGCTAGAAGGCATGCCACTGGATGTGACAAGATTGTTTTATTTCTTCATTTGTATCTTGAAAGCTTGTGATACCAAAATAGATATTGAAACAAGACAAGGAATTGACATTGAAGTAACTATCTGAGGATTGAAAAAAGAGTGTTCTCTAAGTGCTAACCTAGTGGAAATTTATGCTAGATGTAACTCACTTGGGGCAAAAGGACAATATGTTTTGGACAAGCTACTAATCCATGGTGTATCAACATGGAGGGCACTTATTTTAGTTTATGCTAGAGAGAGGATGGGGCATATGGTGTTTATACATTTCAACAAAATGAAGTCAAAAGAAATGCCCATGTTTGTTGAAACTTTCATTTGTAGCTCAAAAGTATGTGGTTTTATACAAGCTCCCAAAGTTTCCCAAGAGTTACATAATGAGATAACCACTACGGACTTGGAGAGAGATCTACTTTTGAGCACCACATTGGTTGATGTTTATGCAAAATGTACTTCATTTGTAGACACAACTAGGTTGACACATGCAGCTGAGTTTAGGTTTTGGGCTTTTGTTATTTAGAAAATTTGAGACAAGTATAGGTAATTGGGCTTGCCTTTTGGGGGGGTCCTTGTCAAAGGAGAAGGAATTGAGCACAAAGATGGGGAGCTCTAAAAGGATAGCCTCACCTATCTATTTCATAAAATGTATGTATACCTTGCTAGTCAAAAGGAGAATATCTACACACCAATGCAACCTACATCTCTTAAACGATCCCTTGGGTGGAACCATATGCCATTGGGTAGCCTTGTCCTATAGATGCACTTTGTGGCAAAGTGATAATAGGATACAAGGGGCTGTCTTTCCATTCTATATGCATTCCATCTAAACTAATAGGGATATGACTTTACTTGACATATATTGAGGTTTCATTTTTTATTATTCATGAAAGCCTCTTCTACAATAATTGTTTTATGTTTTTCTCTCATGATAGCACTCCTTATGCTCAAAAGAGAGGGAGCACCCCTCCCTAAGAACTAAACGTGGATTTTTTAAATGTATGATATTTATAATTAGGTTTGGCTAGAGACTTGTTGTATGGTTTGAGATGTTGTGTTGTCCAAGAGTACCTTACAAAACATGCAACCAAAAACCATAAAGTTTATTGGTCAAAGTTTGATATGTGATGGCTTAGAACTAGCTTATTCTTTTGTAAAAGCACAATAATAAATACCAATATAAGTAGTATATCGAAGAGGTGGCACATGTCTCTTCATTGTTTTATAATTATGGGGGAAGGTGCCTTTCCCCCATCTTTCAAGAAGATATATACTTTCCTTTTCTTTTCTTTTTTTCCTTTACTATTGATTATAATAAAAAGGAACAAGGCAGATTCTAACCTTGTGAAAGATTCTATATCTCAAGATTGCAGTTGCCTTCACTAAAGTGAACTCTATGATGATGAGATAGAACCAAATGATCAAAGTTAACTAAATATTATGAAATAACTAAATACACTAACTGTTGCAACACAATACACTTTCAAATTAGTTACACAATACACGGACTAATTAATTAAATGCACTTAGTTTGCTAAATATGATAACTAATTAACTAATTAATATACTATTCTAGTTAATACATTAACTAGTTAACTATTAAGTCAGCAACATATAAATAGCTAAGGAAAACTTTAGCCTTGTGATTAGAGTTGAAGTAGCCTTCACTCGATAAGTAGTAGTAGAGTCATTTGTTGAGAGCATTTGTTTCTCCACAACCATAGAAACCTTTAAGGAGATGGACTCTACAAGTCCATCAAATAATGTGATTTAAAGGAAACTATAATTCTACTATAGATAAAGTATACTAGGATAAGTAGTTTAGAAGAAGAATATAAGGGGTGTGAGAAGCAAGCCAAGGTTCAGTCACATTGTTGTTGGCATGGTTGACAATTAAGCATAGACAAGTGCAACATCAATCATGTTGGAGTCTGACACAAATGAGAGCAGCATCAATTGACATGGGAAAAGACTAATTGATTAATGCGAGATGAGAATAGCACTATATGCTTTTCTCAAGGCTTTTATAGGTTGAGAGGTTTGTGAATGTGTCAAAAAAGAGCCTTAAAATGGAAACTTTGTTTTCACAAGAGGGTCTAAGCAAGACATGTGTGCACGCGCACGCGTGCACGCACACACGCGCGCGCGCACGCACGCACGCACGCACGCACGCACGCACGCACACACGCACACACGCACACACGCACACACGCACACACACACACACACACACACACACACACACACACACACACACACACACACACACACACACACACACACACACACACACACAGATAATGGCATGTGTCATCATGGCTTCCTTTTTGAACATAGAATCATCAAGGGAAATTACATGTAAAGGAGAGTCTACAAGAGGTCTTTCTATCAAAATTTTGTGGGTTTTGACTCAAAATCCTTTGATTTCCTTGTAATGTAAACACACATCATAGCGCTTCTCTACTTCAAAGGACTCGCAAAGAGCAAGATCATGTAGGATATGGGCCTTATAGTTGTCTACTGATGCTCATGCATAGCCATCAAACAATAGGATCAAAAGGTCCTTTGGCTTTGGAAGTTGTGAGAAGGTTGGGCTCAAGCTGAAGGATCTGTCATAGGTGTATTCTGTGTCCTCTTGCATGAACCTTCACATATATGAGGGATACAACTTGTCAAAAACACTAAGTCCAACTTGGCATAGGTGGAGACAATAGTAGGCTAAGCATACAAGTTGGGCATTGGTTTTTGGACATCGAAGTTTAATGAGACTAATGACACAACCATTGAATGAAAAGCTATAGGATATTAGTAGAACTAAGACCTCATAGAGAGGTCCTTAGAAAGGCAATCACCTATCGTCTGAAAATAACGTAATCCAAAGGATACAAACAAGATGTGTCTCCCAAAAATGCATGAATGCTCACCTTGAATTCTTGGAAGGGCATAAATGCTTTACATGGAGCTCTTACCAACCAACCAAAAGATGTTATAGCCTCATTAAAAACTAAACTTTTCATCAATAACAAAGCTTCCACCATCATATATGGCATAACATTGTGTTGAGTTTCCACACCCAACAATGGGAACCTTGGGCACCCCCTTATTATTTCAATAGGTTGAGCACGTGATGCAATAGGCTAGCTCTCACCTAGCCTCCCGCATGTGGCAAGTAGCCCTTCCATCAAACATGAAGGTGGCACTAGTTGACTCCACGATTCACGCAAGCACCCACTCCCTCTCTCACCCTCTATCGCCCTTCACATGCAAGGAGAATGCATGAGGTGAGGCATGAGAGAAAATACATGAGAAGAAGAAGGAGGCTTCACCCTTGGTCCCTCACTCTCCCTCACTCCCTCTCCATGCACACACACACACGCACACACACTCTCTCTCTCTCCTTAGATCACAAATGGCAAGAAGGTAGACAAGAAGTTGGCACACACAAGAATAGCCTCTTTTATTTATCTTCATCTCTTTTATACAAAATTTTAGGGTTAGGCTTTTCCCTTTTCCTTTGGGCACCCTGCCTGTCTTTTGGCCAAAGACCGGTCTTCTTAAACCATAGTCATAAGCCACATTCATGTGTTACAACTTGCATGAGAAGGAGCCTTGACTCTCAAGGTAGTGTCACAAAGCCAAAATAAATTATTACAATTCCCAAAATCTTCCAAGATCTTCTTAACCTTCCAATGTTTTGAAAAGGATTTTGAGAATCCAAGAGTCTTCTAAAGTCCAGTTAACACATTGTTCTCTAACATTCAATGTGCAAGACATTAACTTCAACATTAATATGCCCTCTAATAGTCAATGTACATGTTCTTAATTTGGGCATTAACATGAACAATTTATTATAGAGATACCCCAACCTAGCTTCATAACTTATCTCACTTGAGGAGTAGAACATTGTAATTCTTTAAGAATATTTGAGTACGTTACATAGTAATCTAGTATTAGGTAAATAATTCCCATTGTTACCCCTTTCTAAGAAGCAATCATTATGCATTACAAGTGCAAGGAAATGATAGGACAATAGGAAGGCATATAATGCACATCAACACTTGAAAATACAATCTCATGAATCCTCAAGGAAAGAAGGTTTACACAAAGAAGCCATTGACATCTTTGTCTTGAGAACCAAGGTTGGTGGTGAGTTGAAGGAGCTGTCAAAGACACGAGAAGCCCATGTGTTCCAACCTCGCTTGCAATAAGCAAGGTCTATGGTAGCTCCCTTCCAAAAGCTCATGTTCTAGTCGCAAAACTACAAGAAAGAGGGATTCATAAGTGTATTTTATGTTGCCCAAGCACGTGCATGCCATTAACTTGGTGAGCAAGCTAGCCTCTACCCTATACTTGTGCATCACCCAGTTGGTCTTGACACCCTTGGGAGCCTTGCTCGTGTAGAACATTGGGGTCTTCTTATCCCCATTGGCCTCATCATACCGCCATGTTGCAAGCTCATAACCTCTCTGTCCTTTCCTATCACCTTCCAATACCCAGCCTGCCTTGCCTTCTTCATCCTCATCCTCATTGGATACTTTCGATCCTTCAAGATGTAAAAATACCACTCGTACCCCATTTGCACCTTCCATGCTTCTGATCCTTCAAAGTGTAGAAATACCAATCCTTCTACTCCATTTGCATTGGTGCCTTCCTTACATAATTAATTCACCACCATCCATACAACCATCTGTGTGGCTAATTGTTAATCCATCCTCCAGCATTGTAGTCATATGCACAAGCATTTATAGCAAGTGCTCAAGCATATACACAACCAACATTCAAGCATTCGGTGCACGCAAAAAAGCATTATGAACAATAGCATTCCAAGTTTTTTTCCCTAGAAAAGGTGTCGTGAGCAAAAGTATTCCAAAGCATTTGGGGATACTTACTCATGATCTTGATAGATTTTCTTCGTTCAAAACTCGTCTCCAAAATAGTTTGAATATCCATAATTGAGTTCTATTAACTTAATGACAATTTTGGGTGGATAAAAATACATGTAAGGAGATATCTTGAGTGCTACAAAATGTCCAAACCTAAAATTACAAAACACAAAATGTTTTACAAAAAGTGTATTTTTCAACTATGCTGAGACGATTTTCAAAATTTTGACCACGTTGACTTGTAGATTAGGTTTGTTCCACCCAATTTGGGTACCCAAATGTCCATATTTTAAGTCCAAATGAAAATTTAGAGCAAAAACAAGTTGTAGCAAGTTCAAAACAAGACTATTGTTCTCAAGGTTTTAATATAGGGTTTCTTCCTTAAGGCTTCTACTTAACTATTATTGGTGAATATGCTTTCAGCTATCAAAGGGACAATGTATGTGTAATACAAGAGTGTATTTGCCATGTACAGAGTGAATTACTGGGTCATTTACATAGTCTTGAATATATCTATTGTATTGTTTTTTCCCTTGAATCCCTATGATTTGTGGCTTGACACGTATTCCCCTCAATATTTGAGAAAGAAAACAATAGACAAAAACACATTTAGAGATGTGCGTACGTGCACGTGCATGTGTTTTTTCAAATAAAAGGATACAATAATCAACTTATCAAATGTTAAACTACACAAGTTTTTTAATGTGTGAAAGGGGCTATATTATATACATAGCAAAATTTTCAATCCAGGATGCAAGTAGAAATTTCATAATTCAAAATATATTATATTAAAACAATGGATGTTGTTGTGATGTTGGTGGGTCATGGTTCATAAAAAACAACTAAGAAAGGGGTTTCCGATTCAAGATAGTTAATCTCTCCATACTTCCAAAAGCAAGTTAAGGCAAACTAGTATTGATGAAGTATTCAACTTGATGCTTGCAAAACCATCCATAGTAATGGGCTACTGAGGAGGGACGAATGCACACTTCTATGGGATATAGGCATCAACAATTCAACACCTATTGTTATCCCATCACCTCATACCTAGTTTACAAAACTAAAGAAGAAGATAAAGAAGACATGTTCGACTTGCTGAAAATGTAGTAGCCATACAAGAGATGATAGGAAATTGAGAGAGTGGATAGGATGAGAAGTAGGGAAGGGAGTCCTTTATGTGGACCAAGGTAAACCATGACCAGCCCATGTATTAAATTTTTTTGGGAGGGGTTTATTATATCACATAGGTGATGGTATTATCCTAATTTAGAGGATAGGATGGCTTATGGGATAGCTAAATAAAGCCATGAACTAGCAAAACAAATCCAAATCTAGATTTCTTGTAGTCCATTCTTGTAAAATGTATTTCCATGTTTGTGAGGCCAAGAAGAGGGTAATTAGTGCCTCAGAGATGTTTTTGCACAGTAAGCATATAAGGGCATACTAGCATCTTCATGAAAGAATTATGGAATGGTTAGAACATTGGTATTGCTTGTTAAGTAATTTTCTTCTACATATGCTATGATCTATCCACATAAAAGATTCATGGAAGTTACAAGCAAGGCCATTGTTTAGTATAGTGTGAGATCATAAGAGGAGAATCATGCAAGATTGAATGAGGAATGGACATCCTTACTCAGTGAGTTTTGTGGAAGCAGGATGCATTGTCCATGGCACTATCATCATGGATTGTGGTAGATTTATTATTTTAGTGCATGTGTGGGCCACTAATAGCTACCTGGGGAAGAGGGAGAACAAATGGAGACAATCAAAGCATAAGCAATGCTTTTTAGGTTTAGGTATTTAGGGACTATCCTTTGAAGGTGTATTTACACCTATCCAAGTTTCAATCTATCCAAGAAAAGCCTAAAATCATCTATTTTTTGCAAACTACACAATGCAATATTTAGTGTGTAGATTATTTTTACCCACCTCTACCTGCATAGCAAGGGATATCCATGGGTAGGTGTCGCATAGAGGGACATACTTATGTGGTATGGAGTCGCTCATATTCACACCTGGTTGAAGAAGACCGTGAAGTTGTCCAATGTCAAAGAGAATTCCATGGAGGTCTTTTGCTATATATGAAGTTACCAAGTCTAAATACATATCTTGTTGAGACCATTATTGCAAAAAGTCTTTATGGTCTTCTGAGTCTTTAGCATAGCTCCATAGTCTAAATTGGTAGAGTAAATGTGTGTCTAGATTTGGGATCAAATAACTTTTTGTGACCAACAAGAGGGTCTATTGCTATTGTGTTGAATTAATGTTATGCATGGGAAAGAATGGAGGTCCCTTTTATCAAAGGGTTTTATAAGGTGATTTGATTTTCCAACTATTATTTCCATGTTGAGGAAAGTTATTATTGTGGAAATAAAGTGGCTTGTTGGGAGGGCAAGGAATTGATTTTTAGTAGCAGTAAAGTCTAGATCAATGAATTCTCTTAGACATATTTGAAAGATTGAATCCTTTTAAATTTTAATAGTGTTAAGGAATATTGTTGGGTTTGAGACATTTAGTGATAAGATGTCATCGTAGTATCTAAAGCAATGCCACAAGACTATCTTAAAAGATCCCATCTTTGGTGTCTAACCAATTTTTGGCAAGAAAACCTCAAAATAGAATAGATAAAGGTTATACTATAGTGGAGAGAATGAGAAGTCCATGGGGAAACCACATGTTTGTCTATATATCTCTAGATAAATGTGTGATCTATGAGCCAATGATTGATCATAATAGTCTCTTCAAGGCTAAAGGAGAAATGGTCTTCTATTTTTTTGTATTGCAATAATAGCCCAGAGATTTGCCAAAAATGGAAGAAATTTTTATGAACAATTGATTGCCAAAGATTAGAGTTGAGAGAGGAGTGCACGAGAGACCAATTGGATACAATCATCCCCCATGCATGGATGAGCACATCCCCGTGCATGTATTTATTTATTTTTATTCTCTTAGTGCTCAAAATATAGAAGACATAAAAAAATAGACCACACATTTCTCTTCCTTGTGGCTCATCTTTCTCAACTTATTTCCCCAAAGTGAAATTTCTTTCTTAAAGGTAAGATCTAAAATGTAAATCATAATCCAATCAAAATATACATCAATAAAATACTAATTCTAGGATTTTATAAATAAGCTTGCAAATAATCACTAGCACTTGTGCATGTACAACCATCATGCTAAGGAACACGCATCCATAAAATAATTATGCATTGCTCAAGCACCTAATAAATATTCATTGTGTGCTATAAGTGCTATTCGACAAAATGATATCTTCTTTTAATAATCTACTACACCAAAGACAAATCACATTAGCCCTCCATGGCCATTTAACTACCAAAGCATGAACAACAAGTATCATATGCAAGCCTACACATGACAATCTGCAATCATATGGCAATTAAATAATATTGAGAATCCACAAAAATAAATTTTAATCATCACCTTGTTTTTCCCTAATTAATCCTATTATTTTGATAACATTTTGCCCAAGATCCATTGCAACAATGGGATGAAAATCTGTAGAATGTTATATGCTTTTGTGTAGTTTGGTCAAAGGACCGTTTTATAAGGGTGGAAATGATAGACATCAGGCCATAATCTCTGTTATGAGGAATTCACTCATAGCATTTTTTAGTATCAGTCGAGCACGCACTAAAATTCTTTCTGGTAAGTTGAGGATGAATTCACGAGAAAATTCAATGATCCAATTCATCGATAAGTTTTATGCCATCTCCTATAAGATGTTCAAGAAGGCTTGCACTAAAATTCTTTCTGGTAAGTTGGGGATGAATTCACGAGAAGATTCAATGATCCAATTCATCGATAAGTTTTATGCCATCTCTTATAAGATGTTCAAGAAGGCTTGCACTTCTATGTGAATGAGACTTTTCCATGAGCATGAGAATTAACTCTCTATAATGGGAAAAAACCAAAGATGCCTTGATGAAATCATGCACATCATTGATCCATTTGAAGAAAAGGATCATAGGTTCTTGAAGGAATCTTTCGATTAAATTTTTTTCCACATTGTGTATGGTATATCATAATGCATGTTTAAACCATAATATGGAGCTATTCTTACACTCAACTCTATGTCCAATGGCATTGTAACCACACTTTATGAATGGCCTAAAATAGTTCATGCATCCATACAAGATTTTGGCATCCTTGTTTCCATTTAGTTCTTTATGTGGCTTGGAAGCAACACATATCGCATATGGGGATGGGCATCATCCTCCAAATGTTTGCATAGAAAGAGGGTCCAACAATTGAGTCATACCAAAGAGAGATGAGACTCCTTCATGTGCAAGTCTTGTATATTCGAGTGTAGTAGCTTGTTGGTCCTTTTCTCCTAAGAGACTAAGCCACATTTCAACATGGATGTGTGCCAATATAGTGTAGATACCAAAGTTCCATACTTTGTTATTTTTTGTGGGGAGTAAAATTTCAAGTTATATTTGTGGAATGAAAGCATCCACATATAGCGATTCATCCTTTTTGTTGCCCATTTAGGAGTTTTGCAAGTGGTGGCTAGGACATTAGCCTCTTCTTCAATAAATGATAGAGGGATCAAAGAAGCACATTCTATTGTACTTGGTTTAGGGGAAAGAGAAAGGATTTCAAATGCTTGACATGGTCTTGGATTTTCAAAAGAAAAGGGGACCTCATTGATGTGGAATGCATGCTTCAAAATCTTTTTTGAAGATTCAAGCCATTCAATATACACTTGATTGCATGTTTCCTTAAATCTATGAAGACTTCATGATAGCAACATGAGCTCTGCAATGCCGATTGTGGATTGGTGAGATTCATTTAATAAAGCTTTAACCAACATGCTATGTCAAGTTGTAATAACAACAGTGCCTCCAAATCAAAATCTTCATCAAGAGTGTTTTTGTCTGTGTCAATGATGAGATCCTGTGGAAATCAACATCTTTGATACACATGAAAAGTCCTTGCACAGATGTTGGAGATGTTAGTAGGGGATCCTCATACTTGAGCCTAGTCATCTCATCAAACCATATATTCTAAAATATACCTATAAACAATTCAATCATGAAGTGACAATTGGAACTAATATACTATTGACTACAACTGTGTAGACAATTGTGTGCACATACACACATGTGTGATGGAGCCAAAAAGCAAAGAATTACATTTGTTTATGCCCAACATACTATGAGATTTGAGGTTGATTTCATTGTCTAATGAAAGATAGGTTTGGGCCACTACGAGAATCATGGGTTATAGTAATTGATAATGCCTTGGTCTCTCTCTCCTTTAGATACAACAACTTAGAAAGACACATCTCAAGAGTACAACCTAAGGACGCCGAGGAGTTATCCAAAGGTAGCTTAAAGATTTCCTCACAAGGGAGATCCAGGAGACCTCACAACAATCCCAATCTTAGTCCATGTATGGGTGGATCATCAAGGGGACCTTGACATTTCCATGAGGGACATTGATTGATCAAGCCATCTAGCTTGGCCAATCGAGATGTTTTAGACCCTAACATAGATGTTGGCAGTGCATGCACATGTGAATATAGGAGATCCTTGCTCGGCTAGGCCCTATGTACCTCCATGATACTTCTAGTCATGGCTTTTTTACATCAGGTTTTATCATTATGGATTGTATTTGCTAGGTTTCTTCTTTTATCATTAGCTTTTAGCCTTTTTAAATTATTCATTTACTTTTACTCGTCTTTTTAAGATAGTTGTATCACCACACAAATGGTTGTAACTCATGGTCTCATAGGTCATTTTGGCATTTTGTAGACATGATCATATCATATCATTTCACTTCTCTTTTGTGTGTGTGTGTGTGTGTGTGTGTGTGTGTGTGTGTGTGTGTGTGTGCGTGTGCGTGTGCGTGTGCGTGTGCGTGTGCGTGTGCGTGTGCGTGTGCGTGTGCGTGTGCGTGTGCGTGTGCGTGTGCGTGTGCGTGTGCGTGTGCGTGTGTGTGTGCATGTGTGTGTGCGTGCACGCGTGTGCATGCGTGTGTGTGCACGTGTGTGTGTGAGGGGTAGAAAAAGAGATGCAACAAATTGAAGCTCTCCTTTCAAATCCCTTCTTCCACCACTATGTTGCCATTGCTATCTAAGAGGCATCAATTCTTATTGCCTCTCCTTGCTCTAGCTACACCCCTTATGCCACAGATAGACATTGAAGTATTCTTTAGGCTTTTAAGAGTAGTCTTCTCAAAGTTGTGGAGTTAGAACTTACTTAAGTTGATACAATCCTATGGAGATTGAAGCATTTAAATAAAGTTGAATAGAAAAATTATCTAACAGAAGATCCTCAAGGGACACCCCAATTGCACTGTAGAGTGATTCTCTACGTGGGACACCTTAACTTTAGGACAATGTAATTCTTTGTCTTCTTTTTTTGCTTGTGGAGTAGGGCAATACTCCTCCCCCTCCTCCTCGTCTTGTAGATATGGGGGCAAGGTAATTTTATTATCCTTCTTCTCCTCCTCCCGCATGGGCACCAAGGACAATGAACCCTTTGAGTATAAAAGTCTTTACTTGGCCAAGTTTCGATTATTGATAAAATCCTAGGATGGAAACATAACATTCTAAATATAGTGGATCCACGGGGCCTCTTCCTCTTCAAGGTTTTTTGTCTTTCCATAACCTTTCCATCTCTCTTGACTAGAGTAATCATGAGAGAGAGAGAGAGAGAGAGAGAGAGAGAGAGAGAGAGAGAGATGTTACCATATTTTTCTTTTGGTGGCAGGTGACACCCTAATGCTTTCTTGGTGTTTTGTGATTGTTTTATTTAAATTCATTTTTCATTTTTAAAAAAGGAATTAATACCCATG